>NW_027364537.1:0-212143 GCF_046119375.1 Phyllobates terribilis
AGGTTTTGCCATTGAAAAACATGTTTTTCATATACCAGAAATGTTTGAAGCTACTGACTGAATGAAAGGAGCTGGCATCTCACTCTCTTTGAATCTTCTTTATCATGCTAGGATTAACAGGAAAAAGCTAAAAATTTCAGAATTGCACCGTGCAATGTGGAGATATTACTGTTTGTGCATTTACAATATTCATTGATTTTTGCCATTGAAAAACATGTTTTTCATATACCAGAAATGTTTGAAGCTACTGACTGAATGAAAGGAGCTGGCATCTCACTCTCTTTGAATCTTCTTTATCATGCTAGGATTACAGGAAAAAGCAAAAAATTTCAGAATTGCACCTTGCAATGTGGAGATATTACTGTTTGTGCATTTAAAATATTCATTGATTTTTGCCATTGAAAAACCATGTTTTTCATATACCAGAAATTTTGAAGCTACTGACTGAATGAAAGGAGCTGGCATCTCACTCTCTTTGAATCTTCTTTATCATGCTAGGATTAACAGGAAAAAGCAAAAAATTCAGAATTGCACCTTGCAATGTGGAGATATTACTGTTTGTGCATTTACAATATTCATTTGATTTTTGCCATTGAAAAACATGTTTTTCATATACCAGAAATGTTTGAAGCTACTGACTGAATGAAAGGATCTGGCATCTCACTCTCTTTGAATCTTCTTTATCATGCTAGGATTAACAGGAAAAAGCTAAAAATTTCAGAATTGCACCGTGCAATGTGGAGATATTACTGTTTGTGCATTTACAATATTCATTGATTTTTGCCATTGAAAAACATGTTTTTCATATACCAGAAAATGTTTGAAGCTACTGACTGAATGAAAGGAGCTGGCATCTCACTCTCTTTGAATCTTCTTTATCATGCTAGGATTAGCAGGAAAAAGCAAAAAATTTCAGAATTGCACCTTGCAATGTGGAGATATTACTGTTTGTGCATTTACAATATTCATTGATTTTTGCCATTGAAAAACATGTTTTTCATATACCAGAAATGTTTGAAGCTACTGACTGAATGAAAGGAGCTGGCATCTCACTCTCTTTGAATCTTCTTTATCATGCTAGGATTAACAGGAAAAAGCTAAAAATTTCAGAATTGCACCTTGCAATGTGGAGATATTACTGTTTGTGCATTTACAATATTCATTGATTTTTGCCATTGAAAAACATGTTTTTCATATACCAGAAATGTTTGAAGCTACTGACTGAATGAAAGGAGCTGGCATCTCACTCTCTTTGAATCTTCTTTATCATGCTAGGATTACAGGAAAAAGCAAAAAATTTCAGAATTGCACCTTGCAATGTGGAGAAATTACTGTTTGTGCATTTACAATATTCATTGATTTTTGCCATTGAAAAACATGTTTTTCATATACCAGAAATGTTTGAAGCTACTGACTGAATGAAAGGAGCTGGCATCTCACTCTCTTTGAATCTTCTTTATCATGCTAGGATTAGCAGGAAAAAGCAAAAAAATTTCAGAATTGCACCTTGCAATGTGGAGATATTACTGTTTGTGCATTTACAATATTCATTGATTTTTGCCATTGAAAAACATGTTTTTCATATACCAGAAATGTTTGAAGCTACTGACTGAATGAAAGGAGCTGGCATCTCACTCTCTTTGAATCTTCTTTATCATGCTAGGATTAACAGGAAAAAGCTAAAAATTTCAGAATTGCACCGTGCAATGTGGAGATATTACTGTTTGTGCATTTACAATATTCATTGATTTTTGCCATTGAAAAACATGTTTTTCATATACCAGAAATGTTTGAAGCTACTGACTGAATGAAAGGAGCTGGCATCTCACTCTCTTTGAATCTTCTTTATCATGCTAGGATTAGCAGGAAAAAGCAAAAAATTTCAGAATTGCACCTTGCAATGTGGAGATATTACTGTTTGTGCATTTACAATATTCATTGATTTTTGCCATTGAAAAACATGTTTTTCATATACCAGAAATGTTTGAAGCTACTGACTGAATGAAAGGAGCTGGCATCTCACTCTCTTTGAATCTTCTTTATCATGCTAGGATTAACAGGAAAAAGCAAAAAATTTCAGAATTGCACCTTGCAATGTGGAGATATTACTGTTTGTGCATTTACAATATTCATTGATTTTTGCCATTGAAAAACATGTTTTTCATATACCAGAAATGTTTGAAGCTACTGACTGAATGAAAGGAGCTGGCATCTCACTCTCTTTGAATCTTCTTTATCATGCTAGGATTAACAGGAAAAAGCAAAAATTTCAGAATTGCACCTTGCAATGTGGAGATATTACTGTTTGTGCATTTACAATATTCATTGATTTTTGCCATTGAAAAACATGTTTTTCATATACCAGAAATGTTTGAAGCTACTGACTGAATGAAAGGAGCTGGCATCTCACTCTCTTTGAATCTTCTTTATCATGCTAGGATTAACAGGAAAAAGCTAAAAATTTCAGAATTGCACCGTGCAATGTGGAGATATTACTGTTTGTGCATTTACAATATTCATTGATTTTTGCCATTGAAAAACATGTTTTTCATATACCAGAAATGTTTGAAGCTACTGACTGAATGAAAGGAGCTGGCATCTCACTCTCTTTGAATCTTCTTTATCATGCTAGGATTAGCAGGAAAAAGCAAAAAATTTCAGAATTGCACCTTGCAATGTGGAGATATTACTGTTTGTGCATTTACAATATTCATTGATTTTTGCCATTGAAAAACATGTTTTTCATATACCAGAAATGTTTGAAGCTACTGACTGAATGAAAGGAGCTGGCATCTCACTCTCTTTGAATCTTCTTTATCATGCTAGGATTAACAGGAAAAAGCTAAAAATTTCAGAATTGCACCGTGCAATGTGGAGATATTACTGTTTGTGCATTTACAATATTCATTGATTTTTGCCATTGAAAAACATGTTTTTCATATACCAGAAATGTTTGAAGCTACTGACTGAATGAAAGGAGCTGGCATCTCACTCTCTTTGAATCTTCTTTATCATGCTAGGATTAGCAGGAAAAAAGCAAAAAATTTCAGAATTGCACCTTGCAATGTGGAGATATTACTGTTTGTGCATTTACAATATTCATTGATTTTTGCCATTGAAAAACATGTTTTTCATATACCAGAAATGTTTGAAGCTACTGACTGAATGAAAGGAGCTGGCATCTCACTCTCTTTGAATCTTCTTTATCATGCTAGGATTAACAGGAAAAAGCAAAAAATTTCAGAATTGCACCTTGCAATGTGGAGATATTACTGTTTGTGCATTTACAATATTCATTGATTTTTGCCATTGAAAAACATGTTTTTCATATACCAGAAATGTTTGAAGCTACTGACTGAATGAAAGGAGCTGGCATCTCACTCTCTTTGAATCTTCTTTATCATGCTAGGATTAACAGAAAAGCTAAAAATTTCAGAATTGCACCGTGCAATGTGGAGATATTACTGTTTGTGCATTTACAATATTCATTGATTTTTGCCATTGAAAAACATGTTTTTCATATACCAGAAATGTTTGAAGCTACTGACTGAATGAAAGGAGCTGGCATCTCACTCTCTTTGAATCTTCTTTATCATGCTAGGATTAGCAGGAAAAAGCAAAAAATTTCAGAATTGCACCTTGCAATGTGGAGATATTACTGTTTGTGCATTTACAATATTCATTGATTTTTGCCATTGAAAAACATGTTTTTCATATACCAGAAATGTTTGAAGCTACTGACTGAATGAAAGGAGCTGGCATCTCACTCTCTTTGAATCTTCTTTATCATGCTAGGATTAACAGGAAAAAGCTAAAAATTTCAGAATTGCACCGTGCAATGTGGAGATATTACTGTTTGTGCATTTACAATATTCATTGATTTTTGCCATTGAAAAACATGTTTTTCATATACCAGAAATGTTTGAAGCTACTGACTGAATGAAAGGAGCTGGCATCTCACTCTCTTTGAATCTTCTTTATCATGCTAGGATTAGCAGGAAAAAGCAAAAAATTTCAGAATTGCACCTTGCAATGTGGAGATATTACTGTTTGTGCATTTACAATATTCATTGATTTTTGCCATTGAAAAACATGTTTTTCATATACCAGAAATGTTTGAAGCTACTGACTGAATGAAAGGAGCTGGCATCTCACTCTCTTTGAATCTTCTTTATCATGCTAGGATTAACAGGAAAAAGCAAAAAATTTCAGAATTGCACCTTGCAATGTGGAGATATTACTGTTTGTGCATTTACATATTCATTGATTTTTGCCATTGAAAAACATGTTTTTCATATACCAGAAATGTTTGAAGCTACTGACTGAATGAAAGGAGCTGGCATCTCACTCTCTTTGAATCTTCTTTATCATGCTAGGATTAACAGGAAAAAGCTAAAAATTTCAGAAATTGCACCGTGCAATGTGGAGATATTACTGTTTGTGCATTTACAATATTCATTGATTTTTGCCATTGAAAAACATGTTTTTCATATACCAGAAATGTTTGAAGCTACTGACTGAATGAAAGGAGCTGGCATCTCACTCTCTTTGAATCTTCTTTATCATGCTAGGATTAGCAGGAAAAAGCAAAAAAATTTCAGAATTGCACCTTGCAATGTGGAGATATTACTGTTTGTGCATTTACAATATTCATTGATTTTTGCCATTGAAAAACATGTTTTTCATATACCAGAAATGTTTGAAGCTACTGACTGAATGAAAGGAGCTGGCATCTCACTCTCTTTGAATCTTCTTTATCATGCTAGGATTAACAATAAAAAGCTAAAAATTTCAGAATTGCACCTTTGCAATGTGGAGATATTACTGTTTGTGCATTTACAATATTCATTGATTTTTGCCATTGAAAAACATGTTTTTCATATACCAGAAATGTTTGAAGCTACTGACTGAATGAAAGGAGCTGGCATCTCACTCTCTTTGAATCTTCTTTATCATGCTAGGATTAGCAGGAAAAAGCAAAAAATTTCAGAATTGCACCTTGCAATGTGGAGATATTACTGTTTGTGCATTTACAATATTCATTGATTTTTGCCATTGAAAAACATGTTTTTCATAAACCAGAAATGTTTGAAGCTACTGACTGAATGAAAGGAGCTGGCATCTCACTCTCTTTGAATCTTCTTTATCATGCTAGGATTAACAGGAAAAGCAAAAAATTTCAGAATTGCACCTTGCAATGTGGAGATATTACTGTTTGTGCATTTACAATATTCATTGATTTTTGCCATTGAAAAACATGTTTTCATATACCAGAAATGTTTGAAGCTACTGACTGAATGAAAGGAGCTGGCATCTCACTCTCTTTGAATCTTCTTTATCATGCTAGGATTAACAGGAAAAATCTAAAAATTTCAGAATTGCACCGTGCAATGTGGAGATATTACTGTTTGTGCATTTACAATATTCATTGATTTTTGCCATTGAAAAACATGTTTTTCATATACCAGAAATGTTTGAAGCTACTGACTGAATGAAAGGAGCTGGCATCTCACTCTCTTTGAATCTTCTTTATCATGCTAGGATTAACAGGAAAAAGCAAAAAATTTCAGAATTGCACCTTGCAATGTGGAGATATTACTGTTTGTGCATTTACAATATTCATTGATTTTTGCCATTGAAAAACATGTTTTTCATATACCAGAAATGTTTGAAGCTACTGACTGAATGAAAGGAGCTGGCATCTCACTCTCTTTGAATCTTCTTTATCATGCTAGGATTAACAGGAAAAAGCTAAAAATTTCAGAATTGCACCGTGCAATGTGGAGATATTACTGTTTGTGCATTTACAATATTCATTGATTTTTGCCATTGAAAAACATGTTTTTCATATACCAGAAATGTTTGAAGCTACTGACTGAATGAAAGGAGCTGGCATCTCACTCTCTTTGAATCTTCTTTATCATGCTAGGATTAGCAGGAAAAAGCAAAAAAATTCAGAATTGCACCTTGCAATGTGGAGATATTACTGTTTGTGCATTTACAATATTCATTGATTTTTGCCATTGAAAAACATGTTTTTCATATACCAGAAATGTTTGAAGCTACTGACTGAATGAAAGGAGCTGGCATCTCACTCTCTTTGAATCTTCTTTATCATGCTAGGATTAGCAGGAAAAAGCAAAAAATTTCAGAATTGCACCTTGCAATGTGGAGATATTACTGTTTGTGCATTTACAATATTCATTGATTTTTGCCATTGAAAAACATGTTTTTCATATACCAGAAATGTTTGAAGCTACTGACTGAATGAAAGGAGCTGGCATCTCACTCTCTTTGAATCTTCTTTATCATGCTAGGATTAACAGGAAAAAGCAAAAAATTTCAGAATTGCACCTTGCAATGTGGAGATATTACTGTTTGTGCATTTACAATATTCATTGATTTTTGCCATTGAAAAACATGTTTTTCATATACCAGAAATGTTTGAAGCTACTGACTGAATGAAAGGAGCTGGCATCTCACTCTCTTTGAATCTTCTTTATCATGCTAGGATTAACAGGAAAAAGCTAAAAATTTCAGAATTGCACCGTGCAATGTGGAGATATTACTGTTTGTGCATTTACAATATTCATTGATTTTTGCCATTGAAAAACATGTTTTTCATATACCAGAAATGTTTGAAGCTACTGACTGAATGAAAGGAGCTGGCATCTCACTCTCTTTGAATCTTCTTTATTATGCTAGGATTAACAGGAAAAAGCAAAAAATTTCAGAATTGCACCTTGCAATGTGGAGATATTACTGTTTGTGCATTTACAATATTCATTGATTTTTGCCATTGAAAAACATGTTTTTCATATACCAGAAATGTTTGAAGCTACTGACTGAATGAAAGGAGCTGGCATCTCACTCTCTTTGAATCTTCTTTATCATGCTAGGATTAACAGGAAAAAGCTAAAAATTTCAGAATTGCACCGTGCAATGTGGAGATATTACTGTTTGTGCATTTACAATATTCATTGATTTTTGCCATTGAAAAACATGTTTTTCATATACCAGAAATGTTTGAAGCTACTGACTGAATGAAAGGAGCTGGCATCTCACTCTCTTTGAATCTTCTTTATCATGCTAGGATTAACAGGAAAAAGCAAAAAATTTCAGAATTGCACCTTGCAATGTGGAGATATTACTGTTTGTGCATTTACAATATTCATTGATTTTTGCCATTGAAAAACATGTTTTTCATATACCAGAAATGTTTGAAGCTACTGACTGAATGAAAGGAGCTGGCATCTCACTCTCTTTGAATCTTCTTTATCATGCTAGGATTAACAGGAAAAAGCTAAAAATTTCAGAATTGCACCGTGCAATGTGGAGATATTACTGTTTGTGCATTTACAATATTCATTGATTTTTGCCATTGAAAAACATGTTTTTCATATACCAGAAATGTTTGAAGCTACTGACTGAATGAAAGGAGCTGGCATCTCACTCTCTTTGAATCTTCTTTATCATGCTAGGATTAGCAGGAAAAAGCAAAAAATTTCAGAATTGCACCTTGCAATGTGGAGATATTACTGTTTGTGCATTTACAATATTCATTGATTTTTGCCATTGAAAAACATGTTTTTCATATACCAGAAATGTTTGAAGCTACTGACTGAATGAAAGGAGCTGGCATCTCACTCTCTTTGAATCTTCTTTATCATGCTAGGATTAACAGGAAAAAGCTAAAAATTTCAGAATTGCACCGTGCAATGTGGAGATATTACTGTTTGTGCATTTACAATATTCATTGATTTTTGCCATTGAAAAACATGTTTTTCATATACCAGAAATGTTTGAAGCTACTGACTGAATGAAAGGAGCTGGCATCTCACTCTCTTTGAATCTTCTTTATCATGCTAGGATTAACAGGAAAAAGCTAAAAATTTCAGAATTGCACCGTGCAATGTGGAGATATTACTGTTTGTGCATTTACAATATTCATTGTTTTTTGCCATTGAAAAACATGTTTTTCATATACCAGAAATGTTTGAAGCTACTGACTGAATGAAAGGAGCTGGCATCTCACTCTCTTTGAATCTTCTTTATCATGCTAGGATTAGCAGGAAAAAGCAAAAAATTTCAGAATTGCACCTTGCAATGTGGAGATATTACTGTTTGTGCATTTACAATATTCATTGATTTTTGCCATTGAAAAACATGATTTTCATATACCAGAAATGTTTGAAGCTACTGACTGAATGAAAGGAGCTGGCATCTCACTCTCTTTGAATCTTCTTTATCATGCTAGGATTAGCAGGAAAAAGCAAAAAATTTCAGAATTGCACCTTGCAATGTGGAGATATTACTGTTTGTGCATTTACAATATTCATTGATTTTTGCCATTGAAAAACATGTTTTTCATATACCAGAAATGTTTGAAGCTACTGACTGAATGAAAGGAGCTGGCATCTCACTCTCTTTGAATCTTCTTTATCATGCTAGGATTAACAGGAAAAAGCAAAAAATTTCAGAATTGCACCTTGCAATGTGGAGATATTACTGTTTGTGCATTTACAATATTCATTGATTTTTGCCATTGAAAAACATGTTTTTCATATACCAGAAATGTTTGAAGCTACTGACTGAATGAAAGGAGCTGGCATCTCACTCTCTTTGAATCTTCTTTATCATGCTAGGATTAACAGGAAAAAGCTAAAAATTTCAGAATTGCACCGTGCAATGTGGAGATATTACTGTTTGTGCATTTACAATATTCATTGATTTTTGCCATTGAAAAACATGTTTTTCATATACCAGAAATGTTTGAAGCTACTGACTGAATGAAAGGAGCTGGCATCTCACTCTCTTTGAATCTTCTTTATCATGCTAGGATTAGCAGGAAAAAGCAAAAAATTTCAGAATTGCACCTTGCAATGTGGAGATATTACTGTTTGTGCATTTACAATATTCATTGATTTTTGCCATTGAAAAACATGTTTTTCATATACCAGAAATGTTTGAAGCTACTGACTGAATGAAAGGAGCTGGCATCTCACTCTCTTTGAATCTTCTTTATCATGCTAGGATTAACAGGAAAAAGCTAAAAATTTCAGAATTGCACCGTGCAATGTGGAGATATTACTGTTTGTGCATTTACAATATTCATTGATTTTTGCCATTGAAAAACATGTTTTTCATATACCAGAAATGTTTGAAGCTACTGACTGAATGAAAGGAGCTGGCATCTCACTCTCTTTGAATCTTCTTTATCATGCTAGGATTAGCAGGAAAAAGCAAAAAATTTCAGAATTGCACCTTGCAATGTGGAGATATTACTGTTTGTGCATTTACAATATTCATTGATTTTTGCCATTGAAAAACATGTTTTTCATATACCAGAAATGTTTGAAGCTACTGACTGAATGAAAGGAGCTGGCATCTCACTCTCTTTGAATCTTCTTTATCATGCTAGGATTAACAGGAAAAAGCAAAAAATTTCAGAATTGCACCTTGCAATGTGGAGATATTACTGTTTGTGCATTTACAATATTCATTGATTTTTGCCATTGAAAAACATGTTTTTCATATACCAGAAATGTTTGAAGCTACTGACTGAATGAAAGGAGCTGGCATCTCACTCTCTTTGAATCTTCTTTATCATGCTAGGATTAACAGGAAAAAGCTAAAAATTTCAGAATTGCACCGTGCAATGTGGAGATATTACTGTTTGTGCATTTACAATATTCATTGATTTTTGCCATTGAAAAACATGTTTTTCATATACCAGAAATGTTTGAAGCTACTGACTGAATGAAAGGAGCTGGCATCTCACTCTCTTTGAATCTTCTTTATCATGCTAGGATTAGCAGGAAAAAGCAAAAAATTTCAGAATTGCACCTTGCAATGTGGAGATATTACTGTTTGTGCATTTACAATATTCATTGATTTTTGCCATTGAAAAACATGTTTTTCATATACCAGAAATGTTTGAAGCTACTGACTGAATGAAAGGAGCTGGCATCTCACTCTCTTTGAATCTTCTTTATCATGCTAGGATTAACAGGAAAAATCAAAAAATTTCAGAATTGCACCTTGCAATGTGGAGATATTACTGTTTGTGCATTTACAATATTCATTGATTTTTGCCATTGAAAAACATGTTTTTCATATACCAGAAATGTTTGAAGCTACTGACTGAATGAAAGGAGCTGGCATCTCACTCTCTTTGAATCTTCTTTATCATGCTAGGATTAACAGGAAAAAGCTAAAAATTTCAGAATTGCACCGTGCAATGTGGAGATATTACTGTTTGTGCATTTACAATATTCATTGATTTTTGCCATTGAAAAACATGTTTTTCATATACCAGAAATGTTTGAAGCTACTGACTGAATGAAAGGAGCTGGCATCTCACTCTCTTTGAATCTTCTTTATCATGCTAGGATTAGCAGGAAAAAGCAAAAAATTTCAGAATTGCACCTTGCAATGTGGAGATATTACTGTTTGTGCATTTACAATATTCATTGATTTTTGCCATTGAAAAACATGTTTTTCATATACCAGAAATGTTTGAAGCTACTGACTGAATGAAAGGAGCTGGCATCTCACTCTCTTTGAATCTTCTTTATCATGCTAGGATTAACAGGAAAAAGCAAAAAATTTCAGAATTGCACCGTGCAATGTGGAGATATTACTGTTTGTGCATTTACAATATTCATTGATTTTTGCCATTGAAAAACATGTTTTTCATATACCAGAAATGTTTGAAGCTACTGACTGAATGAAAGGAGCTGTCATCTCACTCTCTTTGAATCTTCTTTATCATGCTAGGATTAACAGGAAAAAGCTAAAAATTTCAGAATTGCACCGTGCAATGTGGAGATATTACTGTTTGTGCATTTACAATATTCATTGATTTTTGCCATTGAAAAACATGTTTTTCATATACCAGAAATGTTTGAAGCTACTGACTGAATGAAAGGAGCTGGCATCTCACTCTCTTTGAATCTTCTTTATCATGCTAGGATTAGCAGGAAAAAGCAAAAAATTTCAGAATTGCACCTTGCAATGTGGAGATATTACTGTTTGTGCATTTACAATATTCATTGATTTTTGCCATTGAAAAACATGTTTTTCATATACCAGAAATGTTTGAAGCTACTGACTGAATGAAAGGAGCTGGCATCTCACTCTCTTTGAATCTTCTTTATCATGCTAGGATTAACAGGAAAAAGCTAAAAATTTCAGAATTGCACCGTGCAATGTGGAGATATTACTGTTTGTGCATTTACAATGTTCATTGATTTTTGCCATTGAAAAACATGTTTTTCATATACCAGAAATGTTTGAAGCTACTGACTGAATGAAAGGAGCTGGCATCTCACTCTCTTTGAATCTTCTTTATCATGCTAGGATTAGCAGGAAAAAGCAAAAAATTTCAGAATTGCACCTTGCAATGTGGAGATATTACTGTTTGTGCATTTACAATATTCATTGATTTTTGCCATTGAAAAACATGTTTTTCATATACCAGAAATGTTTGAAGCTACTGACTGAATGAAAGGAGCTGGCATCTCACTCTCTTTGAATCTTCTTTATCATGCTAGGATTAACAGGAAAAAGCTAAAAATTTCAGAATTGCACCGTGCAATGTGGAGATATTACTGTTTGTGCATCAGAATTGCACCTTGCAATGCGGAGAAATTACTGTTTGTGCATTTACAATATTCATTGATTTTTGCCATTGAAAAACGTCCAGAAATGATTGAAGCTACTGACTGAATGAAAGGAGCTGGCATCTCACTCTCTTTGAATCTTCTTTATCATGCTAAGAGGAGCAGGAAAAAGCAAAAAATTTCAGAATTGCACCTTGCAATGCGGAGAAATTACTGTTTGTGCATTTACAATATTCATTGATTTTTGCCATTGAAAAATGTCCAGAAATGATTGAAGCTACTGACTGAATGAAAGGAGCTGGCATCTCACTCTATTTGAATCTTCTTTATCATGCTAAGAGGAGCAGGAAAAAGCAAAAAATTTCAGAATTGCGCCTTGCAATGCGGAGAAATTACTGTTTGTGCATTTACAAAATTCATTGATTTTTGCCATTGAAAAACATTATGTTATTCATATACCAGAAATGATTGAAGCTACTGACTGAAGGAAAGGATCTTTCATCTCACTCTCTTTGAATCTTCTTTATCATGCTTAGAGGAGCAGGAAAAAGCAAAAAATTTCAGAATTGCACCTTGCAATGCGGAGAAATTACTGTTTGTGCATTTACAATATTCATTGATTTTTGCCATTGAAAAACGTCCAGAAATGATTGAAGCTACTGACTGAATGAAAGGAGCTGGCATCTCACTCTCTTTGAATCTTCTTTATCATGCTAAGAGGAGCAGGAAAAAGCAAAACATTTCAGAATTGCACCTTGCAATGCGGAGAAATTACTGTTTGTGCATTTACAATATTCATTGATTTTTGCGATTGAAAAACATCATGTTATTCATATACCAGAAATGATTGAAGCTACTGACTGAATGAAAGGAGCTGGCATCTCACTCTCTTTGAATCTTCTTTATCATGCTAAGAGGAGCAGGAAAAAGTAAAAAATTTCAGAATTGCACCTTGCAATGCGGAGAAATTACTGTTTGTGCATTTACAATATTCAATGATTTTTGCCATTGAAAAACGTCCAGAAATGATTGAAGCTACTGACTGAATGAAATGAGCTGGCATCTCACTCTCTTTGAATCTTGTTTATCATGCTAAGAGGAGCAGGAAAAAGCAAAAAATTTCAGAATTGCACCTTGCAATGCGGAGAAATTACTGTTTGTGCATTTACAATATTCATTGATTTTTGCCATTGAAAAACGTCCAGAAATGATTGAAGCTACTGACTGAATGAAAGGAGCTGGCATCTCACTCTCTTTGAATCTTCTTTATCATGCTAAGAGGAGCAGGAAAAAGCAAAAAATTTCAGAATTGCACCTTGCAATGCGGAGAAATTACTGTTTGTGCATTTACAATATTCATTGATTTTTGCCATTGAAAAACATCATGTTATTCATATACCAGAAATGATTGAAGCTACTGACTGAATGAAAGGAGCTGGCATCTCACTCTCTTTGAATCTTCTTTATCATGCTAAGAGGAGCAGGAAAAAGTAAAAAATTTCAGAATTGCACCTTGCAATGTGGAGAAATTACTGTTTGTGCATTTATAATATTCAATGATTTTTGCCATTGAAAAACGTCCAGAAATGATTGAAGCTACTGACTGAACGAAAGGAGCTGGCATCTCACTCTCTTTGAATCTTCTTTATCATGCTAAGAGGAGCAGGAAAAAGCAAAAAATTTCAGAATTGCACCTTGCAATGCGGAGAAATTACTGTTTGTGCATTTACAATATTCATTGATTTTTGCCATTGAAAAACATCATGTTATTCATGTACCAGAAATGTTTGAAGCTACTGACTGAATGAAAGGAGCTGGCATCTCACTCTCTTTGAATCTTTTTTATCATGCTAAGAGGAGCAGGAAAAAGCAAAAAATTTCAGAATTTCACATTGCAATGCGGAGAAATTACTGTTTGTGCATTTACAATATTCATTGATTTTTGCCATTGAAAAACGTCCAGAAATGATTGAAGCTACTGACTGAATGAAAGGAGCTGGCATCTCACTCTCTTTGAATCTTCTTTATCATGCTAAGAGGAGCAGGAAAAAGCAAAAAATTTCAGAATTGCACCTTGCAATGCGGAGAAATTACTGTTTGTGCATTTACAATATTCATTGATTTTTGCCATTGAAAAACGTCCAGAAATGATTGAAGCTACTGACTGAATGAAAGGAGCTGGCATCTCACTCTCTTTGAATCTTCTTTATCATGCTAAGAGGAGCAGGAAAAAGCAAAAAATTTCAGAATTGCACCTTGCAATGCGGAGAAATTACTGTTTGTGCATTTACAATATTCATTGATTTTTGCCATTGAAAAATGTCCAGAAATGATTGAAGCTACTGACTGAATGAAAGGAGCTGGCATCTCACTCTCTTTGAATCTTCTTTATCATGCTAAGAGGAGCAGGAAAAAGCAAAAAATTTCAGAATTGCGCCTTGCAATGCGGAGAAATTACTGTTTGTGCATTTACAAAATTCATTGATTTTTGCCAATGAAAAACATCATGTTATTCATATACCAGAAATGATTGAAGCTACTGACTGAAGGAAAGGATCTGGCATCTCACTCTCTTTGAATCTTCTTTATCATGCTAAGAGGAGCAGGAAAAAGCAAAAAATTTCAGAATTGCACCTTGCAATGCGGAGAAATTACTGTTTGTGCATTTACAATATTCATTGATTTTTGCCATTGAAAAACGTCCAGAAATGATTGAAGCTACTGACTGAATGAAAGGAGCTGGCATCTCACTCTCTTTGAATCTTCTTTAACATGCTAAGAGGAGCAGGAAAAAGCAAAAAATTTCAGAATTGCACCTTGCAATGCGGAGAAATTACTGTTTGTGCATTTACAATATTCATTGATTTTTGCCATTGAAAAATGTCCAGAAATGATTGAAGCTACTGACTGAATGAAAGGAGCTGGCATCTCACTCTCTTTGAATCTTCTTTATCATGCTAAGAGGAGCAGGAAAAAGCAAAAAATTTCAGAATTGCACATTGCAATGCGGAGAAATTACTGTTTGTGCATTTACAATATTCATTGATTTTTGCCATTGAAAAACGTCCAGAAATGATTGAAGCTACTGACTGAATGAAAGGAGCTGGCATCTCACTCTCTTTGAATCTTCTTTATCATGCTAAGAGGAGCAGGAAAAAGCAAAAAATTTCAGAATTGCACCTTGCAATGCGGAGAAATTACTGTTTGTGCATTTACAATATTCATTGATTTTTGCCATTGAAAAACGTCCAGAAATGATTGAAGCTACTGACTGAATGAAAGGAGCTGGCATCTCACTCTCTTTGAATCTTCTTTATCATGCTAAGAGGAGCAGGAAAAAGCAAAAAATTTCAGAATTGCACCTTGCAATGCGGAGAAATTACTGTTTGTGCATTTACAATATTCATTGATTTTTGCCATTGAAAAATGTCCAGAAATGATTGAAGCTACTGACTGAATGAAAGGAGCTGGCATCTCACTCTCTTTGAATCTTCTTTATCATGCTAAGAGGAGCAGGAAAAAGCAAAAAATTTCAGAATTGCGCCTTGCAATGCGGAGAAATTACTGTTTGTGCATTTACAAAATTCATTGATTTTTGCCATTGAAAAACATCATGTTATTCATATACCAGAAATGATTGAAGCTACTGACTGAAGGAAAGGATCTGGCATCTCACTCTCTTTGAATCTTCTTTATCATGCTAAGAGGAGCAGGAAAAAGCAAAAAATTTCAGAATTGCACCTTGCAATGCGGAGAAATTACTGTTTGTGCATTTACAATATTCATTGATTTTTGCCATTGAAAAACGTCCAGAAATGATTGAAGCTACTGACTGAATGAAAGGAGCTGGCTTCTCACTCTCTTTGAGTCTTCTTTATCATGCTAAGAGGAGCAGGAAAAAGCAAAAAATTTCAGAATTGCACCTTGCAATGCGGAGAAATTACTGTTTGTGCATTTACAATATTCATTGATTTTTGCCATTGAAAAACGTCCAGAAATGATTGAAGCTACTGACTGAATGAAAGGAGCTGGCATCTCACTCTCTTTGAATCTTCTTTATCATGCTAAGAGAAGCAGGAAAAAGCAAAAAATTTCAGAATTGCACCTTGCAATGCGGAGAAATTACTGTTTGTGCATTTACAATATTCATTGATTTTTGCCATTGAAAAATGTCCAGAAATGATTGAAGCTACTGACTGAATGAAAGGAGCTGGCATCTCACTCTCTTTGAATCTTCTTTATCATGCTAAGAGGAGCAGGAAAAAGCAAAAAATTTCAGAATTGCGCCTTGCAATGCGGAGAAATTACTGTTTGTGCATTTACAAAATTCATTGATTTTTGCCATTGAAAAACATCATGTTATTCATATACCAGAAATGATTGAAGCTACTGACTGAAGGAAAGGATCTGGCATCTCACTCTCTTTGAATCTTCTTTATCATGCTAAGAGGAGCAGGAAAAAGCAAAAAATTTCAGAATTGCACCTTGCAATGCGGAGAAATTACTGTTTGTGCATTTACAATATTCATTGATTTTTGCCATTGAAAAACGTCCAGAAATGATTGAAGCTACTGACTGAATGAAAGGAGCTGGCATCTCACTCTCTTTGAATCTTCTTTATCATGCTAAGAGGAGCAGGAAAAAGCAAAAAATTTCAGAATTGCACCTTGCAATGCGGAGAAATTACAGTTTGTGCATTTACAATATTCATTGATTTTTGCGATTGAAAAACATCATGTTATTCATATACCAGAAATGATTGAAGCTACTGACTGAATGAAAGGAGCTGGCATCTCACTCTCTTTGAATCTTCTTTATCATGCTAAGAGGAGCAGGAAAAAGTAAAAAATTTCAGAATTGCACCTTGCAATGCGGAGAAATTACTGTTTGTGCATTTACAATATTCATTGATTTTTGCCATTGAAAAACGTCCAGAAATGATTGAAGCTACTGACTGAATGAAAGGAGCTGGCATCTCACTCTCTTTGAATCTTCTTTATCATGCTAAGAGGAGCAGGAAAAAGCAAAAAATTTCAGAATTGCACCTTGCAATGCGGAGAAATTACTGTTTGTGCATTTACAATATTCATTGATTTTTGCTATTGAAAAACATCATGTTATTCATATACCAGAAATGATTGAAGCTACTGACTGAATGAAAGGAGCTGGCATCTCACTCTCTTTGAATCTTCTTTATCATGCTAAGAGGAGCAGGAAAAAGCAAAAAATTTCAGAATTGCACCTTGCAATGCGGAGAAATTACAGTTTGTGCATTTACAATATTCATTGATTTTTGCCATTGAAAAACGTCCAGAAATGATTGAAGCTACTGACTGAATGAAAGGAGCTGGCATCTCACTCTCTTTGAATCTTCTTTATCATGCTAAGAGGAGCAGGAAAAAGCAAAAAATTTCAGAATTGCACCTTGCAATGCGGAGAAATTACTGTTTGTGCATTTACAATATTCATTGATTTTTGCCATTGAAAAACGTCCAGAAATGATTGAAGGTACTGACTGAATGAAAGGAGCTGGCATCTCACTCTCTTTGAATCTTCTTTATCATGCTAAGAGGAGCAGGAAAAAGCAAAAAATTTCAGAATTGCACCTTGCAATGCGGAGAAATTACTGTTTGTGCATTTACAATATTCATTGATTTTTGCCATTGAAAAACGTCCAGAAATGATTGAAGCTACTGACTGAATGAAAGGAGCTGGCATCTCACTCTCTTTGAATCTTCTTTATCATGCTAAGAGGAGCAGGAAAAAGCAAAAAATTTCAGAATTGCACCTTGCAATGCGGAGAAATTACTGTTTGTGCATTTACAATATTCATTGATTTTTGCCATTGAAAAATGTCCAGAAATGATTGAAGCTACTGACTGAATGAAAGGAGCTGGCATCTCACTCTCTTTGAATCTTCTTTATCATGCTAAGAGGAGCAGGAAAAAGCTAAAAATTTCAGAATTGCGCCTTGCAATGCGGAGAAATTACTGTTTGTGCATTTACAAAATTCATTGATTTTTGCCATTGAAAAACATCATGTTATTCATATACCAGAAATGATTGAAGCTACTGACTGAAGGAAAGGATATGGCATCTCACTCTCTTTGAATCTGCTTTATCATGCTTAGAGGAGCAGGAAAAAGCAAAAAATTTCAGAATTGCACCTTGCAATGCGGAGAAATTACTGTTTGTGCATTTACAATATTCATTGATTTTTGCCATTGAAAAACGTCCAGAAATGATTGAAGCTACTGACTGAATGAAAGGAGCTGGCATCTCACTCTCTTTGAATCTTCTTTATCATGCTAAGAGGAGCAGGAAAAAGCAAAAAAATTCAGAATTGCACCTTGCAATGCGGAGAAATTACTGTTTGTGCATTTACAATATTCATTGATTTTTGCCATTGAAAAATGTCCAGAAATGATTGAAGCTACAGACTGAATGAAAGGAGCTGGCATCTCACTCTCTTTGAATCTTCTTTATCATGCTAAGAGGAGCAGGAAAAAGCAAAAAATTTCAGAATTGCGCCTTGCAATGCGGAGAAATTACTGTTTGTGCATTTACAAAATTCATTGATTTTTGCCATTGAAAAACATCATGTTATTCATATACCAGAAATGATTGAAGCTACTGACTGAAGGAAAGGATCTGGCATCTCACTCTCTTTGAATCTTCTTTATCATGCTAAGAGGAGCAGGAAAAAGCAAAAAATTTCAGAATTGCACCTTGCAATGCGGAGAAATTACTGTTTGTGCATTTACAATATTCATTGATTTTTGCCATTGAAAAACGTCCAGAAATGATTGAAGCTACTGACTGAATGAAAGGAGCTGGCATCTCACTCTCTTTGAATCTTCTTTATCATGCTAAGAGGAGCAGGAAAAAGCAAAAAATTTCAGAATTGCACCTTGCAATGCGGAGAAATTACAGTTTGTGCATTTACAATATTCATTGATTTTTGCGATTGAAAAACATCATGTTATTCATATACCAGAAATGATTGAAGCTACTGACTGAATGAAAGGAGCTGGCATCTCACTCTCTTTGAATCTTCTTTATCATGCTAAGAGGAGCAGGAAAAAGTAAAAAATTTCAGAATTGCACCTTGCAATGCGGAGAAATTACTGTTTGTGCATTTACAATATTCAATGATTTTTGCCATTGAAAAACGTCCAGAAATGATTGAAGCTACTGACTGAATGAAAGGAGCTGGCATCTCACTCTCTTTGAATCTTGTTTATCATGCTAAGAGGAGCAGGAAAAAGCAAAAAATTTCAGAATTGCACCTTGCAATGCGGAGAAATTACTGTTTGTGCATTTACAATATTCATTGATTTTTGCCATTGAAAAACGTCCAGAAATGATTGAAGCTACTGACTGAATGAAAGGAGCTGGCATCTCACTCTCTTTGAATCTTCTTTATCATGCTAAGAGGAGCAGGAAAAAGCAAAAAATTTCAGAATTGCACCTTGCAGTGTGGAGAAATTACTGTTTGTGCATTTACAATATTCATTGATTTTTGCTATTGAAAAACATCATGTTATTCATATACCAGAAATGATTGAAGCTACTGACTGAATGAAAGGAGCTGGCATCTCACTCTCTTTGAATCTTCTTTATCATGCTAAGAGGAGCAGGAAAAAGCAAAAAATTTCAGAATTGCACCTTGCAATGCGGAGAAATTACAGTTTGTGCATTTACAATATTCATTGATTTTTGCCATTGAAAAACGTCCAGAAATGATTGAAGCTACTGACTGAATGAAAGGAGCTGGCATCTCACTCTCTTTGAATCTTCTTTATCATGCTAAGAGGAGCAGGAAAAAGCAAAAAATTTCAGAATTGCACCTTGCAATGCGGAGAAATTACTGTTTGTGCATTTACAATATTCATTGATTTTTGCCATTGAAAAACGTCCAGAAATGATTGAAGGTACTGACTGAATGAAAGGAGCTGGCATCTCACTCTCTTTGAATCTTCTTTTTCATGCTAAGAGGAGCAGGAAAAAGCAAAAAATTTCAGAATTGCACCTTGCAATGCGGAGAAATTACTGTTTGTGCATTTACAATATTCATTGATTTTTGCCATTGAAAAACGTCCAGAAATGATTGAAGCTACTGACTGAATGAAAGGAGCTGGCATCTCACTCTCTTTGAATCTTCTTTATCATGATAAGAGGAGCAGGAAAAAGCAAAAAATTTCAGAATTGCACCTTGCAATGCGGAGAAATTACTGTTTGTGCATTTACAATATTCATTGATTTTTGCCATTGAAAAATGTCCAGAAATGATTGAAGCTACTGACTGAATGAAAGGAGCTGGCATCTCACTCTCTTTGAATCTTCTTTATCATGCTAAGAGGAGCAGGAAAAAGCAAAAAATTTCAGAATTGCGCCTTGCAATGCGGAGAAATTACTGTTTGTGCATTTACAAAATTCATTGATTTTTGCCATTGAAAAACATCATGTTATTCATATACCAGAAATGATTGAAGCTACTGACTGAAGGAAAGGATATGGCATCTCACTCTCTTTGAATCTTCTTTATCATGCTTAGAGGAGCAGGAAAAAGCAAAAAATTTCAGAATTGCACCTTGCAATGCGGAGAAATTACTGTTTGTGCATTTACAATATTCATTGATTTTTGCCATTAAAAAACGTCCAGAAATGATTGAAGCTACTGACTGAATGAAAGGAGCTGGCATCTCACTCTCTTTGAATCTTCTTTATCATGCTAAGAGGAGCAGGAAAAAGCAAAAAATTTCAGAATTGCACCTTGCAATGCGGAGAAATTACTGTTTGTGCATTTACAATATTCATTGATTTTTGCGATTGAAAAACATCATGTTATTCATATACCAGAAATGATTGAAGCTACTGACTGAATGAAAGGAGCTGGCATCTCACTCTCTTTGAATCTTCTTTATCATGCTAAGAGGAGCAGGAAAAAGTAAAAAATTTCAGAATTGCACCTTGCAATGCGGAGAAATTACTGTTTGTGCATTTACAATATTCATTGATTTTTGCCATTGAAAAACGTCCAGAAATGATTGAAGCTACTGACTGAATGAAAGGAGCTGGCATCTCACTCTCTTTGAATCTTCTTTATCATGCTAAGAGGAGCAGGAAAAAGCAAAAAATTTCAGAATTGCACCTTGCAATGCGGAGAAATTACTGTTTGTGCATTTCCAATATTCATTGATTTTTGCTATTGAAAAACATCATGTTATTCATATACCAGAAATGATTGAAGCTACTGACTGAATGAAAGGAGCTGGCATCTCACTCTCTTTGAATCTTCTTTATCATGCTAAGAGGAGCAGGAAAAAGCAAAAAATTTCAGAATTGCACCTTGCAATGCGGAGAAATTACAGTTTGTGCATTTACAATATTCATTGATTTTTGCCATTGAAAAACGTCCAGAAATGATTGAAGCTACTGACTGAATGAAAGGAGCTGGCATCTCACTCTCTTTGAATCTTCTTTATCATGCTAAGATGAGCAGGAAAAAGCAAAAAATTTCAGAATTGCACCTTGCAATGCGGAGAAATTACTGTTTGTGCATTTACAATATTCATTGATTTTTGCCATTGAAAAAGGTCCAGAAATAATTGAAGGTACTGACTGAATGAAAGGAGCTGGCATCTCACTCTCTTTGAATCTTCTTTATCATGCTAAGAGGAGCAGGAAAAAGCAAAAAATTTCAGAATTGCACCTTGCAATGCGGAGAAATTACTGTTTGTGCATTTACAATATTCATTGATTTTTGCCATTGAAAAACGTCCAGAAATGATTGAAGCTACTGACTGAATGAAAGGAGCTGGCATCTCACTCTCTTTGAATCTTCTTTATCATGCTAAGAGGAGCAGGAAAAAGCAAAAAATTTCAGAATTGCACCTTGAAATGCGGAGAAATTACTGTTTGTGCATTTACAATATTCATTGATTTTTGCCATTGAAAAATGTCCAGAAATGATTGAAGCTACTGACTGAATGAAAGGAGCTGGCATCTCACTCTCTTTGAATCTTCTTTATCATGCTAAGAGGAGCAGGAAAAAGCAAAAAATGTCAGAATTGCGCCTTGCAATGCGGAGAAATTACTGTTTGTGCATTTACAAAATTCATTGATTTTTGCCATTGAAAAACATCATGTTATTCATATACCAGAAATGATTGAAGCTACTGACTGAAGGAAAGGATTTGGCATCTCACTCTCTTTGAATCTTCTTTATCATGCTTAGAGGAGCAGGAAAAAGCAAAAAATTTCAGAATTGCACCTTGCAATGCGGAGAAATTACTGTTTGTGCATTTACAATATTCATTGATTTTTGCCATTGAAAAACGTCCAGAAATGATTGAAGCTACTGACTGAATGAAAGGAGCTGGCATCTCACTCTCTTTGAATCTTCTTTATCATGCTAAGAGGAGCAGGAAAAAGCAAAAAATTTCAGAATTGCACCTTGCAATGCGGAGAAATTACTGTTTGTGCATTTACAATATTCATTGATTTTTGCGATTGAAAAACATCATATTATTCATATACCAGAAATGATTGAAGCTACTGACTGAATGAAAGGAGCTGGCATCTCACTCTGAATCTTCTTTATCATGCTAAGAGGAGCAGGAAAAAGTAAAAAATTTCAGAATTGCACCTTGCAATGCGGAGAAATTACTGTTTGTGCATTTACAATATTCAATGATTTTTGCCATTGAAAAACGTCCAGAAATGATTGAAGCTACTGACTGAATGAAAGGAGCTGGCATCTCACTCTCTTTGAATCTTGTTTATCAAGCTAAGAGGAGCAGGAAAAAGCAAAAAATTTCAGAATTGCACCTTGCAATGCGGAGAAATTACTGTTTGTGCATTTACAATATTCATTGATTTTTGCCATTGAAAAACGTCCAGAAATGATTGAAGCTACTGACTGAATGAAAGGAGCTGGCATTCCACTCTCTTTGAATCTTCTTTATCATGCTAAGAGGAGCAGGAAAAAGCAAAAAATTTCAGAATTGCACCTTGCAATGCGGAGAAATTACTGTTTGTGCATTTACAATATTCATTGATTTTTGCCATTGAAAAACATCATGTTATTCATATACCAGAAATGATTGAAGCTACTGACTGAATGAAAGGAGCTGGCATCTCACTCTCTTTGAATCTTCTTTATCATGCTAAGAGGAGCAGGAAAAAGTAAAAAATTTCAGAATTGCACCTTGCAATGCGGAGAAATTACTGTTTGTGCATTTATAATATTCAATGATTTTTGCCATTGAAAAACGTCCAGAAATGATTGAAGCTACTGACTGAACGAAAGGAGCTGGCATCTCACTCTCTTTGAATCTTCTTTATCATGCTAAGAGGAGCAGGAAAAAGCAAAAAATTTCAGAATTGCACCTTGCAATGCGGAGAAATTACTGTTTGTGCATTTACAATATTCATTGATTTTTGCCATTGAAAAACATCATGTTATTCATGTACCAGAAATGTTTGAAGCTACTGACTGAATGAAAGGAGCTGGCATCTCACTCTCTTTGAATCTTCTTTATCATGCTAAGAGGAACAGGAAAAAGCAAAAAATTTCAGAATTGCACATTGCAATGCGGAGAAATTACTGTTTGTGCATTTACAATATTCATTGATTTTTGCCATTGAAAACCGTCCAGAAATGATTGAAGCTACTGACTGAATGAAAGGAGCTGGCATCTCACTCTCTTTGAATCTTCTTTATCATGCTAAGAGGAGCAGGAAAAAGCAAAAAATTTCAGAATTGCACCTTGCAATGCGGAGAAATTACTGTTTGTGCATTTACAATATTCATTGATTTTTGCCATTGAAAAACGTCCAGAAATGATTGAAGCTACTGACTGAATGAAAGGAGCTGGCATCTCACTCTCTTTGAATCTTCTTTATCATGCTAAGAGGAGCAGGAAAAAGCAAAAAATTTCAGAATTGCACCTTGCAATGCGGAGAAATTACTGTTTGTGCATTTACAATATTCATTGATTTTTGCCATTGAAAAATGTCCAGAAATGATTGAAGCTACTGACTGAATGAAAGGAGCTGGCATCTCACTCTCTTTGAATCTTCTTTATCATGCTAAGAGGAGCAGGAAAAAGCAAAAAATTTCAGAATTGCGCCTTGCAATGCGGAGAAATTACTGTTTGTGCATTTATAAAATTCATTGATTTTTGCCATTGAAAAACATCATGTTATTCATATACCAGAAATGATTGAAGCTACTGACTGAAGGAAAGGATCTGGCATCTCACTCTCTTTGAATCTTCTTTATCATGCTAAGAGGAGCAGGAAAAAGCAAAAAATTTCAGAATTGCACCTTGCAATGCGGAGAAATTACTGTTTGTGCATTTACAATATTCATTGATTTTTGCCATTGAAAAACGTCCAGAAATGATTGAAGCTACTGACTGAATGAAAGGAGCTGGCATCTCACTCTCTTTGAATCTTCTTTATCATGCTAAGAGGAGCAGGAAAAAGCAAAAAATTTCAGAATTGCACCTTGCAATGCGGAGAAATTACTGTTTGTGCATTTACAATATTCATTGATTTTTGCCATTGAAAAACGTCCAGAAATGATTGAAGCTACTGACTGAATGAAAGGAGCTGGCATCTCACTCTCTTTGAATCTTCTTTATCATGCTAAGAGGAGCAGGAAAAAGCAAAAAATTTCAGAATTGCACCTTGCAATGCGGAGAAATTACTGTTTGTGCATTTACAATATTCATTGATTTTTGCGATTGAAAAACATCATGTTATTCATATACCAGAAATGATTGAAGCTACTGACTGAATGAAAGGAGCTGGCATCTCACTCTCTTTGAATCTTCTTTATCATGCTAAGAGGAGCAGGAAAAAGTAAAAAATTTCAGAATTGCACCTTGCAATGCGGAGAAATTACTGTTTGTGCATTTACAATATTCATTGATTTTTGCCATTGAAAAACGTCCAGAAATGATTGAAGCTACTGACTGAATGAAAGGAGCTGGCATCTCACTCTCTTTGAATCTTCTTTATCATGCTAAGAGGAGCAGGAAAAAGCAAAAAATTTCAGAATTGCACCTTGCAATGCGGAGAAATTACTGTTTGTGCATTTACAATATTCATTGATTTTTGCCATTGAAAAACGTCCAGAAATTATTGAAGCTACTGACTGAATGAAAGGAGCTGGCATCTCACTCTCTTTGAATCTTCTTTATCATGCTAAGAGGAGCAGGAAAAAGCAAAAAATTTCAGAATTGCACCTTGCAATGCGGAGAAATTACTGTTTGTGCATTTACAATATTCATTGATTTTTGCCATTGAAAAACATGTTATTCATATACCAGAAATGTTTGAAGCTACTGACTGAATGAAAGGAGCTGGCACCTCACTCTCTTTGAATCTTCTTTATCATGCTAAGAGGAGCAGGAAAAAGCAAAAAATTTCAGAATTGCACCTTGCAATGTGGAGAAATTACTGTTTGTGCATTTACAATATTCATTGATTTTTACCATTGAAAAACGTCCAGAAATGATTGAAGCTACTGACTGAATGAAAGTAGCTGGCATCTCACTCTCTTTGAATCTTCTTTATCATGCTAAGACGAGCAGGAAAAAGCAAAAAATTTCAGACTTGCACCTTGCAATGCGGAGAAATTACTGTTTGTGCATTTACAATATTCATTGATTTTTGCCATTGAAAAACATCATGTTATTCATATACCAGAAATGTTTGAAGCTACTGACTGAATGAAAGGAGCTGGCATCTCACTCTCTTTGAATCTTCTTTATCATGCTAAGAGGAGCAGGAAAAAGCAAAAAATTTCAGAATTGCGCCTTGCAATGCGGAGAAATTACTGTTTGTGCATTTATAAAATTCATTGATTTTTGCCATTGAAAAACGTCCAGAAATGATTGAAGCTACTGACTGAATGAAAGGAGCTGGCATCTCACTCTCTTTGAATCTTCTTTATCATGCTAAGAGGAGCAGGAAAAAGCAAAAAATTTCAGAATTGCACCTTGAAATGCGGAGAAATTACTGTTTGTGCATTTACAATATTCATTGATTTTTGCCATTGAAAAATGTCCAGAAATGATTGAAGCTACTGACTGAATGAAAGGAGCTGGCATCTCACTCTCTTTGAATCTTCTTTATCATGCTAAGAGGAGCAGGAAAAAGCAAAAAATTTCAGAATTGCGCCTTGCAATGCGGAGAAATTACTGTTTGTGCATTTACAAAATTCATTGATTTTTGCCATTGAAAAACATCATGTTATTCATATACCAGAAATGATTGAAGCTACTGACTGAAGGAAAGGATTTGGCATCTCACTCTCTTTGAATCTTCTTTATCATTCTTAGAGGAGCAGGAAAAAGCAAAAAATTTCAGAATTGCACCTTGCAATGCGGAGAAATTACTGTTTGTGCATTTACAATATTCATTGATTTTTGCCATTGAAAAACGTCCAGAAATGATTGAAGCTACTGACTGAATGAAAGGAGCTGGCATCTCACTCTCTTTGAATCTTCTTTATCATGCTAAGAGGAGCAGGAAAAAGCAAAAAATTTCAGAATTGCACCTTGCAATGCGGAGAAATTACTGTTTGTGCATTTACAATATTCATTGATTTTTGCGATTGAAAAACATCATATTATTCATATACCAGAAATGATTGAAGCTACTGACTGAATGAAAGGAGCTGGCATCTCACTCTGAATCTTCTTTATCATGCTAAGAGGAGCAGGAAAAAGTAAAAAATTTCAGAATTGCACCTTGCAATGCGGAGAAATTACTGTTTGTGCATTTACAATATTCAATGATTTTTGCCATTGAAAAACGTCCAGAAATGATTGAAGCTACTGACTGAATGAAAGGAGCTGGCATCTCACTCTCTTTGAATCTTGTTTATCAAGCTAAGAGGAGCAGGAAAAAGCAAAAAATTTCAGAATTGCACCTTGCAATGCGGAGAAATTACTGTTTGTGCATTTACAATATTCATTGATTTTTGCCATTGAAAAACGTCCAGAAATGATTGAAGCTACTGACTGAATGAAAGGAGCTGGCATTCCACTCTCTTTGAATCTTCTTTATCATGCTAAGAGGAGCAGGAAAAAGCAAAAAATTTCAGAATTGCACCTTGCAATGCGGAGAAATTACTGTTTGTGCATTTACAATATTCATTGATTTTTGCCATTGAAAAACATCATGTTATTCATATACCAGAAATGATTGAAGCTACTGACTGAATGAAAGGAGCTGGCATCTCACTCTCTTTGAATCTTCTTTATCATGCTAAGAGGAGCAGGAAAAAGTTAAAAATTTCAGAATTGCACCTTGCAATGCGGAGAAATTACTGTTTGTGCATTTATAATATTCAATGATTTTTGCCATTGAAAAACGTCCAGAAATGATTGAAGCTACTGACTGAACGAAAGGAGCTGGCATCTCACTCTCTTTGAATCTTCTTTATCATGCTAAGAGGAGCAGGAAAAAGCAAAAAATTTCAGAATTGCACCTTGCAATGCGGAGAAATTACTGTTTGTGCATTTACAATATTCATTGATTTTTGCCATTGAAAAACATCATGTTATTCATGTACCAGAAATGTTTGAAGCTACTGACTGAATGAAAGGAGCTGGCATCTCACTCTCTTTGAATCTTCTTTATCATGCTAAGAGGAGCAGGAAAAAGCAAAAAATTTCAGAATTGCACATTGCAATGCGGAGAAATTACTGTTTGTGCATTTACAATATTCATTGATTTTTGCCATTGAAAACCGTCCAGAAATGATTGAAGCTACTGACTGAATGAAAGGAGCTGGCATCTCACTCTCTTTGAATCTTCTTTATCATGCTAAGAGGAGCAGGAAAAAGCAAAAAATTTCAGAATTGCACCTTGCAATGCGGAGAAATTACTGTTTGTGCATTTACAATATTCATTGATTTTTGCCATTGAAAAACGTCCAGAAATGATTGAAGCTACTGACTGAATGAAAGGAGCTGGCATCTCACTCTCTTTGAATCTTCTTTATCATGCTAAGAGGAGCAGGAAAAAGCAAAAAATTTCAGAATTGCACCTTGCAATGCGGAGAAATTACTGTTTGTGCATTTACAATATTCATTGATTTTTGCCATTGAAAAATGTCCAGAAATGATTGAAGCTACTGACTGAATGAAAGGAGCTGGCATCTCACTCTCTTTGAATCTTCTTTATCATGCTAAGAGGAGCAGGAAAAAGCAAAAAATTTCAGAATTGCGCCTTGCAATGCGGAGAAATTACTGTTTGTGCATTTATAAAATTCATTGATTTTTGCCATTGAAAAACATCATGTTATTCATATACCAGAAATGATTGAAGCTACTGACTGAAGGAAAGGATCTGGCATCTCACTCTCTTTGAATCTTCTTTATCATGCTAAGAGGAGCAGGAAAAAGCAAAAAATTTCAGAATTGCACCTTGCAATGCGGAGAAATTACTGTTTGTGCATTTACAATATTCATTGATTTTTGCCATTGAAAAACGTCCAGAAATGATTGAAGCTACTGACTGAATGAAAGGAGCTGGCATCTCACTCTCTTTGAATCTTCTTTATCATGCTAAGAGGAGCAGGAAAAAGCAAAAAATTTCAGAATTGCACCTTGCAATGCGGAGAAATTACTGTTTGTGCATTTACAATATTCATTGATTTTTGCCATTGAAAAACGTCCAGAAATGATTGAAGCTACTGACTGAATGAAAGGAGCTGGCATCTCACTCTCTTTGAATCTTCTTTATCATGCTAAGAGGAGCAGGAAAAAGCAAAAAATTTCAGAATTGCACCTTGCAATGCGGAGAAATTACTGTTTGTGCATTTACAATATTCATTGATTTTTGCGATTGAAAAACATCATGTTATTCATATACCAGAAATGATTGAAGCTACTGACTGAATGAAAGGAGCTGGCATCTCACTCTCTTTGAATCTTCTTTATCATGCTAAGAGGAGCAGGAAAAAGTAAAAAATTTCAGAATTGCACCTTGCAATGCGGAGAAATTACTGTTTGTGCATTTACAATATTCATTGATTTTTGCCATTGAAAAACGTCCAGAAATGATTGAAGCTACTGACTGAATGAAAGGAGCTGGCATCTCACTCTCTTTGAATCTTCTTTATCATGCTAAGAGGAGCAGGAAAAAGCAAAAAATTTCAGAATTGCACCTTGCAATGCGGAGAAATTACTGTTTGTGCATTTACAATATTCATTGATTTTTGCCATTGAAAAACGTCCAGAAATTATTGAAGCTACTGACTGAATGAAAGGAGCTGGCATCTCACTCTCTTTGAATCTTCTTTATCATGCTAAGAGGAGCAGGAAAAAGCAAAAAATTTCAGAATTGCACCTTGCAATGCGGAGAAATTACTGTTTGTGCATTTACAATATTCATTGATTTTTGCCATTGAAAAACATGTTATTCATATACCAGAAATGTTTGAAGCTACTGACTGAATGAAAGGAGCTGGCACCTCACTCTCTTTGAATCTTCTTTATCATGCTAAGAGGAGCAGGAAAAAGCAAAAAATTTCAGAATTGCACCTTGCAATGTGGAGAAATTACTGTTTGTGCATTTACAATATTCATTGATTTTTACCATTGAAAAACGTCCAGAAATGATTGAAGCTACTGACTGAATGAAAGTAGCTGGCATCTCACTCTCTTTGAATCTTCTTTATCATGCTAAGACGAGCAGGAAAAAGCAAAAAATTTCAGACTTGCACCTTGCAATGCGGAGAAATTACTGTTTGTGCATTTACAATATTCATTGATTTTTGCCATTGAAAAACATCATGTTATTCATATACCAGAAATGTTTGAAGCTACTGACTGAATGAAAGGAGCTGGCATCTCACTCTCTTTGAATCTTCTTTATCATGCTAAGAGGAGCAGGAAAAAGCAAAAAATTTCAGAATTGCACCTTGCAATGCGGAGAAATTACTGTTTGTGCATTTACAATATTCATTGATTTTTGCCATTGAAAAACGTCCAGAAATGATTGAAGCTACTGACTGAATGAAAGGAGCTGGCATCTCACTCTCTTTGAATCTTCTTTATCATGCTAAGAGGAGCAGGAAAAAGCAAAAAATTTCAGAATTGCACCTTGCAATGCGGAGAAATTACTGTTTGTGCATTTACAATATTCATTGATTTTTGCCATTGAAAAACGTCCAGAAATGATTGAAGCTACTGACTGAATGAAAGGAGCTGGCATCTCACTCTCTTTGAATCTTCTTTATCATGCTAAGAGGAGCAGGAAAAAGCAAAAAATTTCAGAATTGCACCTTGCAATGCGGAGAAATTACTGTTTGTGCATTTACAATATTCATTGATTTTTGCCATTGAAAAACATGTTATTCATATACCAGAAATGTTTGAAGCTACTGACTGAATGAAAGGAGCTGGCACCTCACTCTCTTTGAATCTTCTTTATCATGCTAAGAGGAGCGGGAAAAAGCAAAAAATTTCAGAATTGCACCTTGCAATGCGGAGAAATTACTGTTTGTGCATTTACAATATTCATTGATTTTTGCCATTGAAAAACGTCCAGAAATGATTGAAGGTACTGACTGAATGAAAGGAGCTGGCATCTCACTCTCTTTGAATCTTCTTTATCATGCTAAGAGGAGCAGGAAAAAGCAAAAAATTTCAGAATTGCACCTTGCAATGCGGAGAAATTACTGTTTGTGCATTTACAAAATTCATTGATTTTTGCCATTGAAAAACGTCCAGAAATGATTGAAGCTACTGACTGAATGAAAGGAGCTGGCATCTCACTCTCTTTGAATCTTCTTTATCATGCTAAGAGGAGCAGGAAAAAGCAAAAAATTTCAGAATTGCACCTTGCAATGCGGAGAAATTACTGTTTGTGCATTTACAATATTCATTGATTTTTGCCATTGAAAAACATCATGTTATTCATATACCAGAAATGTTTGAAGCTACTGACTGAATGAAAGGAGCTGGCATCTCACTCTCTTTGAATCTTTATCATGCTAAGAGGAGCAGGAAAAAGCAAAAAATTTCAGAATTGCACCTTGCAATGCGGAGAAATTACTGTTTGTGCATTTACAATATTCATTGATTTTTGCCATTGAAAAACATCATGTTATTCATATACCAGAAATGTTTGAAGCTACTGACTGAATGAAAGGAGCTGGCATCTCACTCTCTTTGAATATTCTTTATCATGCTAAGAGGAGCAGGAAAAAGCAAAAAATTTCAGAATTGCACCTTGCAATGTGGAGAAATTACTGTTTGTGCATTTACAATATTCATTGATTTTTACCATTGAAAAACGTCCAGAAATGATTGAAGCTACTGACTGAATGAAAGTAGCTGGCATCTCACTCTCTTTGAATCTTCTTTATCATGCTAAGAGGAGCAGGAAAAAGCAAAAAATTTCAGACTTGCACCTTGCAATGCGGAGAAATTACTGTTTGTGCATTTACAATATTCATTGATTTTTGCCATTGAAAAACATCATGTTATTGATATACCAGAAATGTTTGAAGCTACTGACTGAATGAAAGGAGCTGGCATCTCACTCTCTTTGAATCTTCTTTATCATGCTAAGAGGAGCAGGAAAAAGCAAAAAATTTCAGAATTGCACCTTGCAATGCGGAGAAATTACTGTTTGTGCATTTACAATATTCATTGATTTTTTCCATTGAAAAACATCATGTTATTCATATACCAGAAATGTTTGAAGCTACTGACTGAATGAAAGGAGCTGGCATCTCAATCTCTTTGAATCTTCTTTATCATGCTAAGAGGAGCAGGAAAAAGCAAAAAACTTCAGAATTGCACCTTGCAATGTGGAGAAATTACTGTTTGTGCATTTACAATATTCATTGATTTTTACCATTGAAAAACGTCCAGAAATGATTGAAGCTACTGACTGAATGAAAGTAGCTGGCATCTCACTCTCTTTGAATCTTCTTTATCATGCTAAGAGGAGCAGGAAAAAGCAAAAAATTTCAGACTTGCACCTTGCAATGCGGAGAAATTACTGTTTGTGCATTTACAATATTCATTGATTTTTGCCATTGAAAAACATCATGTTATTCATATACCAGAAATGTTTGAAGCTACTGACTGAATTAAAGGAGCTGGCATCTCACTCTCTTTGAATCTTCTTTATCATGCTAAGAGGAGCAGGAAAAAGCAAAAAATTTCAGAATTGCACCTTGCAATGCGGAGAAATTACTGTTTGTGCATTTACAATATTCATTGATTTTTGCCATTGAAAAACATCATGTTATTCATATACCAGAAATGTTTGAAGCTACTGACTGAATGAAAGGAGCTGACATCTCACTCTCTTTGAATCTTCTTTATCATGCTAAGAGGAGCAGGAAAAAGCAAAAAATTTCAGAATTGCACCTTGCAATGCGGAGAAATTACTGTTTGTGCATTTACAATATTCATTGATTTTTGCCATTGAAAAACGTCCAGAAATGATTGAAGCTACTGACTGAATGAAAGGAGCTGGCATCTCACTCTCTTTGAATCATGCTAAGAGGAGCAGGAAAAAGCAAAAAATTTCAGAATTGCACCTTGCAATGCGGAGAAATTACTGTTTGTGCATTTACAATATTCATTGATTTTTGCCATTGAAAAACATCATGTTATTCATATACCAGAAATGTTTGAAGCTACTGACTGAATGAAAGGAGCTGGCATCTCACTCTCTTTGAATCTTCTTTATCATGCTAAGAGGAGCAGGAAAAAGCAAAAAATTTTAGAATTGCACCTTGCAATGTGGAGAAATTACTGTTTGTGCATTTACAATATTCATTGATTTTTACCATTGAAAAACGTCCAGAAATGATTGAAGCTACTGACTGAATGAAAGTAGCTGGCATCTCACTCTCTTTGAATCTTCTTTATCATGCTAAGAGGAGCAGGAAAAAGCAAAAAATTTCAGACTTGCACCTTGCAATGCGGAGAAATTACTGTTTGTGCATTTACAATATTCATTGATTTTTGCCATTGAAAAATGTCCAGAAATGATTGAAGCTACTGACTGAATGAAAGGAGCTGGCATCTCACTCTCTTTGAATCTTCTTTATCATGCTAAGAGGAGCAGGAAAAAGCAAAAAATTTCAGAATTGCGCCTTGCAATGCGGAGAAATTACTGTTTGTGCATTTATAAAATTCATTGATTTTTGCCATTGAAAAACATCATGTTATTCATATACCAGAAATGATTGAAGCTACTGACTGAAGGAAAGGATCTGGCATCTCACTCTCTTTGAATCTTCTTTATCATGCTAAGAGGAGCAGGAAAAAGCAAAAAATTTCAGAATTGCACCTTGCAATGCGGAGAAATTACTGTTTGTGCATTTACAATATTCATTGATTTTTGCCATTGAAAAACGTCCAGAAATGATTGAAGCTACTGACTGAATGAAAGGAGCTGGCATCTCACTCTCTTTGAATCTTCTTTATCATGCTAAGAGGAGCAGGAAAAAGCAAAAAATTTCAGAATTGCACCTTGCAATGCGGAGAAATTACTGTTTGTGCATTTACAATATTCATTGATTTTTGCCATTGAAAAACGTCCAGAAATGATTGAAGCTACTGACTGAATGAAAGGAGCTGGCATCTCACTCTCTTTGAATCTTCTTTATCATGCTAAGAGGAGCAGGAAAAAGCAAAAAATTTCAGAATTGCACCTTGCAATGCGGAGAAATTACTGTTTGTGCATTTACAATATTCATTGATTTTTGCGATTGAAAAACATCATGTTATTCATATACCAGAAATGATTGAAGCTACTGACTGAATGAAAGGAGCTGGCATCTCACTCTCTTTGAATCTTCTTTATCATGCTAAGAGGAGCAGGAAAAAGTAAAAAATTTCAGAATTGCACCTTGCAATGCGGAGAAATTACTGTTTGTGCATTTACAATATTCATTGATTTTTGCCATTGAAAAACGTCCAGAAATGATTGAAGCTACTGACTGAATGAAAGGAGCTGGCATCTCACTCTCTTTGAATCTTCTTTATCATGCTAAGAGGAGCAGGAAAAAGCAAAAAATTTCAGAATTGCACCTTGCAATGCGGAGAAATTACTGTTTGTGCATTTACAATATTCATTGATTTTTGCCATTGAAAAACGTCCAGAAATTATTGAAGCTACTGACTGAATGAAAGGAGCTGGCATCTCACTCTCTTTGAATCTTCTTTATCATGCTAAGAGGAGCAGGAAAAAGCAAAAAATTTCAGAATTGCACCTTGCAATGCGGAGAAATTACTGTTTGTGCATTTACAATATTCATTGATTTTTGCCATTGAAAAACATGTTATTCATATACCAGAAATGTTTGAAGCTACTGACTGAATGAAAGGAGCTGGCACCTCACTCTCTTTGAATCTTCTTTATCATGCTAAGAGGAGCAGGAAAAAGCAAAAAATTTCAGAATTGCACCTTGCAATGCGGAGAAATTACTGTTTGTGCATTTACAATATTCATTGATTTTTGCCATTGAAAAACGTCCAGAAATGATTGAAGCTACTGACTGAATGAAAGGAGCTGGCATCTCACTCTCTTTGAATCTTCTTTATCATGCTAAGAGGAGCAGGAAAAAGCAAAAAATTTCAGAATTGCACCTTGCAATGCGGAGAAATTACTGTTTGTGCATTTACAATATTCATTGATTTTTGCCATTGAAAAACGTCCAGAAATGATTGAAGCTACTGACTGAATGAAAGGAGCTGGCATCTCACTCTCTTTGAATCTTCTTTATCATGCTAAGAGGAGCAGGAAAAAGCAAAAAATTTCAGAATTGCACCTTGCAATGCGGAGAAATTACTGTTTGTGCATTTACAATATTCATTGATTTTTGCGATTGAAAAACATCATGTTATTCATATACCAGAAATGATTGAAGCTACTGACTGAATGAAAGGAGCTGGCATCTCACTCTCTTTGAATCTTCTTTATCATGCTAAGAGGAGCAGGAAAAAGTAAAAAATTTCAGAATTGCACCTTGCAATGCGGAGAAATTACTGTTTGTGCATTTACAATATTCATTGATTTTTGCCATTGAAAAACGTCCAGAAATGATTGAAGCTACTGACTGAATGAAAGGAGCTGGCATCTCACTCTCTTTGAATCTTCTTTATCATGCTAAGAGGAGCAGGAAAAAGCAAAAAATTTCAGAATTGCACCTTGCAATGCGGAGAAATTACTGTTTGTGCATTTACAATATTCATTGATTTTTGCCATTGAAAAACGTCCAGAAATTATTGAAGCTACTGACTGAATGAAAGGAGCTGGCATCTCACTCTCTTTGAATCTTCTTTATCATGCTAAGAGGAGCAGGAAAAAGCAAAAAATTTCAGAATTGCACCTTGCAATGCGGAGAAATTACTGTTTGTGCATTTACAATATTCATTGATTTTTGCCATTGAAAAACATGTTATTCATATACCAGAAATGTTTGAAGCTACTGACTGAATGAAAGGAGCTGGCACCTCACTCTCTTTGAATCTTCTTTATCATGCTAAGAGGAGCAGGAAAAAGCAAAAAATTTCAGAATTGCACCTTGCAATGTGGAGAAATTACTGTTTGTGCATTTACAATATTCATTGATTTTTACCATTGAAAAACGTCCAGAAATGATTGAAGCTACTGACTGAATGAAAGTAGCTGGCATCTCACTCTCTTTGAATCTTCTTTATCATGCTAAGACGAGCAGGAAAAAGCAAAAAATTTCAGACTTGCACCTTGCAATGCGGAGAAATTACTGTTTGTGCATTTACAATATTCATTGATTTTTGCCATTGAAAAACATCATGTTATTCATATACCAGAAATGTTTGAAGCTACTGACTGAATGAAAGGAGCTGGCATCTCACTCTCTTTGAATCTTTTTTATCATGCTAAGAGGAGCAGGAAAAAGCAAAAAATTTCAGAATTGCACCTTGCAATGCGGAGAAATTACTGTTTGTGCATTTACAATATTCATTGATTTTTGCCATTGAAAAACGTCCAGAAATGATTGAAGCTACTGACTGAATGAAAGGAGCTGGCATCTCACTCTCTTTGAATCTTCTTTATCATGCTAAGAGGAGCAGGAAAAAGCAAAAAATTTCAGAATTGCACCTTGCAATGCGGAGAAATTACTGTTTGTGCATTTACAATATTCATTGATTTTTGCCATTGAAAAACGTCCAGAAATGATTGAAGCTACTGACTGAATGAAAGGAGCTGGCATCTCACTCTCTTTGAATCTTCTTTATCATGCTAAGAGGAGCAGGAAAAAGCAAAAAATTTCAGAATTGCACCTTGCAATGCGGAGAAATTACTGTTTGTGCATTTACAATATTCATTGATTTTTGCCATTGAAAAACATGTTATTCATATACCAGAAATGTTTGAAGCTACTGACTGAATGAAAGGAGCTGGCACCTCACTCTCTTTGAATCTTCTTTATCATGCTAAGAGGAGCGGGAAAAAGCAAAAAATTTCAGAATTGCACCTTGCAATGCGGAGAAATTACTGTTTGTGCATTTACAATATTCATTGATTTTTGCCATTGAAAAACGTCCAGAAATGATTGAAGGTACTGACTGAATGAAAGGAGCTGGCATCTCACTCTCTTTGAATCTTCTTTATCATGCTAAGAGGAGCAGGAAAAAGCAAAAAATTTCAGAATTGCACCTTGCAATGCGGAGAAATTACTGTTTGTGCATTTACAAAATTCATTGATTTTTGCCATTGAAAAACGTCCAGAAATGATTGAAGCTACTGACTGAATGAAAGGAGCTGGCATCTCAATCTCTTTGAATCTTCTTTATCATGCTAAGAGGAGCAGGAAAAAGCAAAAAATTTCAGAATTGCACCTTGCAATGCGGAGAAATTACAGTTTGTGCATTTACAATATTCATTGATTTTTGCCATTGAGAAACGTCCAGAAATGATTGAAGCTACTGACTGAATGAAAGGAGCTGGCATCTCACTCTCTTTGAATCTTTATCATGCTAAGAGGAGCAGGAAAAAGCAAAAAAATTCAGAATTGCACCTTGCAATGCGGAGAAATTACTGTTTGTGCATTTACAATATTCATTGATTTTTGCCATTGAAAAACATCATGTTATTCATATACCAGAAATGTTTGAAGCTACTGACTGAATGAAAGGAGCTGGCATCTCACTCTCTTTGAATATTCTTTATCATGCTAAGAGGAGCAGGAAAAAGCAAAAAATTTCAGAATTGCACCTTGCAATGTGGAGAAATTACTGTTTGTGCATTTACAATATTCATTGATTTTTACCATTGAAAAACGTCCAGAAATGATTGAAGCTACTGACTGAATGAAAGTAGCTGGCATCTCACTCTCTTTGAATCTTCTTTATCATGCTAAGAGGAGCAGGAAAAAGCAAAAAATTTCAGACTTGCACCTTGCAATGCGGAGAAATTACTGTTTGTGCATTTACAATATTCATTGATTTTTGCCATTGAAAAACATCATGTTATTGATATACCAGAAATGTTTGAAGCTACTGACTGAATGAAAGGAGCTGGCATCTCACTCTCTTTGAATCTTCTTTATCATGCTAAGAGGAGCAGGAAAAAGCAAAAAATTTCAGAATTGCACCTTGCAATGCGGAGAAATTACTGTTTGTGCATTTACAATATTCATTGATTTTTTCCATTGAAAAACATCATGTTATTCATATACCAGAAATGTTTGAAGCTACTGACTGAATGAAAGGAGCTGGCATCTCAATCTCTTTGAATCTTCTTTATCATGCTAAGAGGAGCAGGAAAAAGCAAAAAACTTCAGAATTGCACCTTGCAATGTGGAGAAATTACTGTTTGTGCATTTACAATATTCATTGATTTTTACCATTGAAAAACGTCCAGAAATGATTGAAGCTACTGACTGAATGAAAGTAGCTGGCATCTCACTCTCTTTGAATCTTCTTTATCATGCTAAGAGGAGCAGGAAAAAGCAAAAAATTTCAGACTTGCACCTTGCAATGCGGAGAAATTACTGTTTGTGCATTTACAATATTCATTGATTTTTGCCATTGAAAAACATCATGTTATTCATATACCAGAAATGTTTGAAGCTACTGACTGAATTAAAGGAGCTGGCATCTCACTCTCTTTGAATCTTCTTTATCATGCTAAGAGGAGCAGGAAAAAGCAAAAAATTTCAGAATTGCACCTTGCAATGCGGAGAAATTACTGTTTGTGCATTTACAATATTCATTGATTTTTGCCATTGAAAAACATCATGTTATTCATATACCAGAAATGTTTGAAGCTACTGACTGAATGAAAGGAGCTGACATCTCACTCTCTTTGAATCTTCTTTATCATGCTAAGAGGAGCAGGAAAAAGCAAAAAATTTCAGAATTGCACCTTGCAATGCGGAGAAATTACTGTTTGTGCATTTACAATATTCATTGATTTTTGCCATTGAAAAACGTCCAGAAATGATTGAAGCTACTGACTGAATGAAAGGAGCTGGCATCTCACTCTCTTTGAATCATGCTAAGAGGAGCAGGAAAAAGCAAAAAATTTCAGAATTGCACCTTGCAATGCGGAGAAATTACTGTTTGTGCATTTACAATATTCATTGATTTTTGCCATTGAAAAACATCATGTTATTCATATACCAGAAATGTTTGAAGCTACTGACTGAATGAAAGGAGCTGGCATCTCACTCTCTTTGAATCTTCTTTATCATGCTAAGAGGAGCAGGAAAAAGCAAAAAATTTTAGAATTGCACCTTGCAATGTGGAGAAATTACTGTTTGTGCATTTACAATATTCATTGATTTTTACCATTGAAAAACGTCCAGAAATGATTGAAGCTACTGACTGAATGAAAGTAGCTGGCATCTCACTCTCTTTGAATCTTCTTTATCATGCTAAGAGGAGCAGGAAAAAGCAAAAAATTTCAGACTTGCACCTTGCAATGCGGAGAAATTACTGTTTGTGCATTTACAATATTCATTGATTTTTGCCATTGAAAAATGTCCAGAAATGATTGAAGCTACTGACTGAATGAAAGGAGCTGGCATCTCACTCTCTTTGAATCTTCTTTATCATGCTAAGAGGAGCAGGAAAAAGCAAAAAATTTCAGAATTGCGCCTTGCAATGCGGAGAAATTACTGTTTGTGCATTTATAAAATTCATTGATTTTTGCCATTGAAAAACATCATGTTATTCATATACCAGAAATGATTGAAGCTACTGACTGAAGGAAAGGATCTGGCATCTCACTCTCTTTGAATCTTCTTTATCATGCTAAGAGGAGCAGGAAAAAGCAAAAAATTTCAGAATTGCACCTTGCAATGCGGAGAAATTACTGTTTGTGCATTTACAATATTCATTGATTTTTGCCATTGAAAAACGTCCAGAAATGATTGAAGCTACTGACTGAATGAAAGGAGCTGGCATCTCACTCTCTTTGAATCTTCTTTATCATGCTAAGAGGAGCAGGAAAAAGCAAAAAATTTCAGAATTGCACCTTGCAATGCGGAGAAATTACTGTTTGTGCATTTACAATATTCATTGATTTTTGCCATTGAAAAACGTCCAGAAATGATTGAAGCTACTGACTGAATGAAAGGAGCTGGCATCTCACTCTCTTTGAATCTTCTTTATCATGCTAAGAGGAGCAGGAAAAAGCAAAAAATTTCAGAATTGCACCTTGCAATGCGGAGAAATTACTGTTTGTGCATTTACAATATTCATTGATTTTTGCGATTGAAAAACATCATGTTATTCATATACCAGAAATGATTGAAGCTACTGACTGAATGAAAGGAGCTGGCATCTCACTCTCTTTGAATCTTCTTTATCATGCTAAGAGGAGCAGGAAAAAGTAAAAAATTTCAGAATTGCACCTTGCAATGCGGAGAAATTACTGTTTGTGCATTTACAATATTCATTGATTTTTGCCATTGAAAAACGTCCAGAAATGATTGAAGCTACTGACTGAATGAAAGGAGCTGGCATCTCACTCTCTTTGAATCTTCTTTATCATGCTAAGAGGAGCAGGAAAAAGCAAAAAATTTCAGAATTGCACCTTGCAATGCGGAGAAATTACTGTTTGTGCATTTACAATATTCATTGATTTTTGCCATTGAAAAACGTCCAGAAATTATTGAAGCTACTGACTGAATGAAAGGAGCTGGCATCTCACTCTCTTTGAATCTTCTTTATCATGCTAAGAGGAGCAGGAAAAAGCAAAAAATTTCAGAATTGCACCTTGCAATGCGGAGAAATTACTGTTTGTGCATTTACAATATTCATTGATTTTTGCCATTGAAAAACATGTTATTCATATACCAGAAATGTTTGAAGCTACTGACTGAATGAAAGGAGCTGGCACCTCACTCTCTTTGAATCTTCTTTATCATGCTAAGAGGAGCAGGAAAAAGCAAAAAATTTCAGAATTGCACCTTGCAATGTGGAGAAATTACTGTTTGTGCATTTACAATATTCATTGATTTTTACCATTGAAAAACGTCCAGAAATGATTGAAGCTACTGACTGAATGAAAGTAGCTGGCATCTCACTCTCTTTGAATCTTCTTTATCATGCTAAGACGAGCAGGAAAAAGCAAAAAATTTCAGACTTGCACCTTGCAATGCGGAGAAATTACTGTTTGTGCATTTACAATATTCATTGATTTTTGCCATTGAAAAACATCATGTTATTCATATACCAGAAATGTTTGAAGCTACTGACTGAATGAAAGGAGCTGGCATCTCACTCTCTTTGAATCTTCTTTATCATGCTAAGAGGAGCAGGAAAAAGCAAAAAATTTCAGAATTGCACCTTGCAATGCGGAGAAATTACTGTTTGTGCATTTACAATATTCATTGATTTTTGCCATTGAAAAACGTCCAGAAATGATTGAAGCTACTGACTGAATGAAAGGAGCTGGCATCTCACTCTCTTTGAATCTTCTTTATCATGCTAAGAGGAGCAGGAAAAAGCAAAAAATTTCAGAATTGCACCTTGCAATGCGGAGAAATTACTGTTTGTGCATTTACAATATTCATTGATTTTTGCCATTGAAAAACGTCCAGAAATGATTGAAGCTACTGACTGAATGAAAGGAGCTGGCATCTCACTCTCTTTGAATCTTCTTTATCATGCTAAGAGGAGCAGGAAAAAGCAAAAAATTTCAGAATTGCACCTTGCAATGCGGAGAAATTACTGTTTGTGCATTTACAATATTCATTGATTTTTGCCATTGAAAAACATGTTATTCATATACCAGAAATGTTTGAAGCTACTGACTGAATGAAAGGAGCTGGCACCTCACTCTCTTTGAATCTTCTTTATCATGCTAAGAGGAGCGGGAAAAAGCAAAAAATTTCAGAATTGCACCTTGCAATGCGGAGAAATTACTGTTTGTGCATTTACAATATTCATTGATTTTTGCCATTGAAAAACGTCCAGAAATGATTGAAGGTACTGACTGAATGAAAGGAGCTGGCATCTCACTCTCTTTGAATCTTCTTTATCATGCTAAGAGGAGCAGGAAAAAGCAAAAAATTTCAGAATTGCACCTTGCAATGCGGAGAAATTACTGTTTGTGCATTTACAAAATTCATTGATTTTTGCCATTGAAAAACGTCCAGAAATGATTGAAGCTACTGACTGAATGAAAGGAGCTGGCATCTCACTCTCTTTGAATCTTCTTTATCATGCTAAGAGGAGCAGGAAAAAGCAAAAAATTTCAGAATTGCACCTTGCAATGCGGAGAAATTACAGTTTGTGCATTTACAATATTCATTGATTTTTGCCATTGAGAAACGTCCAGAAATGATTGAAGCTACTGACTGAATGAAAGGAGCTGGCATCTCACTCTCTTTGAATCTTTATCATGCTAAGAGGAGCAGGAAAAAGCAAAAAATTTCAGAATTGCACCTTGCAATGCGGAGAAATTACTGTTTGTGCATTTACAATATTCATTGATTTTTGCCATTGAAAAACATCATGTTATTCATATACCAGAAATGTTTGAAGCTACTGACTGAATGAAAGGAGCTGGCATCTCACTCTCTTTGAATATTCTTTATCATGCTAAGAGGAGCAGGAAAAAGCAAAAAATTTCAGAATTGCACCTTGCAATGTGGAGAAATTACTGTTTGTGCATTTACAATATTCATTGATTTTTACCATTGAAAAACATCCAGAAATGATTGAAGCTACTGACTGAATGAAAGTAGCTGGCATCTCACTCTCTTTGAATCTTTATCATGCTAAGAGGAGCAGGAAAAAGCAAAAAATTTCAGACTTGCACCTTGCAATGCGGAGAAATTACTGTTTGTGCATTTACAATATTCATTGATTTTTGCCATTGAAAAACATCATGTTATTGATATACCAGAAATGTTTGAAGCTACTGACTGAATGAAAGGAGCTGGCATCTCACTCTCTTTGAATCTTCTTTATCATGCTAAGAGGAGCAGGAAAAAGCAAAAAATTTCAGAATTGCACCTTGCAATGCGGAGAAATTACTGTTTGTGCATTTACAATATTCATTGATTTTTTCCATTGAAAAACATCATGTTATTCATATACCAGAAATGTTTGAAGCTACTGACTGAATGAAAGGAGCTGGCATCTCAATCTCTTTGAATCTTCTTTATCATGCTAAGAGGAGCAGGAAAAAGCAAAAAACTTCAGAATTGCACCTTGCAATGTGGAGAAATTACTGTTTGTGCATTTACAATATTCATTGATTTTTACCATTGAAAAACGTCCAGAAATGATTGAAGCTACTGACTGAATGAAAGTAGCTGGCATCTCACTCTCTTTGAATCTTCTTTATCATGCTAAGAGGAGCAGGAAAAAGCAAAAAATTTCAGACTTGCACCTTGCAATGCGGAGAAATTACTGTTTGTGCATTTACAATATTCATTGATTTTTGCCATTGAAAAACATCATGTTATTCATATACCAGAAATGTTTGAAGCTACTGACTGAATTAAAGGAGCTGGCATCTCACTCTCTTTGAATCTTCTTTATCATGCTAAGAGGAGCAGGAAAAAGCAAAAAATTTCAGAATTGCACCTTGCAATGCGGAGAAATTACTGTTTGTGCATTTACAATATTCATTGATTTTTGCCATTGAAAAACATCATGTTATTCATATACCAGAAATGTTTGAAGCTACTGACTGAATGAAAGGAGCTGACATCTCACTCTCTTTGAATCTTCTTTATCATGCTAAGAGGAGCAGGAAAAAGCAAAAAATTTCAGAATTGCACCTTGCAATGCGGAGAAATTACTGTTTGTGCATTTACAATATTCATTGATTTTTGCCATTGAAAAACGTCCAGAAATGATTGAAGCTACTGACTGAATGAAAGGAGCTGGCATCTCACTCTCTTTGAATCATGCTAAGAGGAGCAGGAAAAAGCAAAAAATTTCAGAATTGCACCTTGCAATGCGGAGAAATTACTGTTTGTGCATTTACAATATTCATTGATTTTTGCCATTGAAAAACATCATGTTATTCATATACCAGAAATGTTTGAAGCTACTGACTGAATGAAAGGAGCTGGCATCTCACTCTCTTTGAATCTTCTTTATCATGCTAAGAGGAGCAGGAAAAAGCAAAAAATTTTAGAATTGCACCTTGCAATGTGGAGAAATTACTGTTTGTGCATTTACAATATTCATTGATTTTTACCATTGAAAAACGTCCAGAAATGATTGAAGCTACTGACTGAATGAAAGTAGCTGGCATCTCACTCTCTTTGAATCTTCTTTATCATGCTAAGAGGAGCAGGAAAAAGCAAAAAATTTCAGACTTGCACCTTGCAATGCGGAGAAATTACTGTTTGTGCATTTACAATATTCATTGATTTTTGCCATTGAAAAACATCATGTTATTCATATACCAGAAATGTTTGAAGCTACTGACTGAATGAAAGGAGCTGGCATCTCACTCTCTTTGAATCTTCTTTATCATGCTAAGAGGAGCAGGAAAAAGCAAAAAATTTCAGAATTGCACCTTGCAATGCGGAGAAATTACTGTTTGTGCATTTACAATATTCATTGATTTTTGCCATTGAAAAACGTCCAGAAATGATTGAAGCTACTGACTGAATGAAAGGAGCTGGCATCTCACTCTCTTTGAATCTTCTTTATCATGCTAAGAGGAGCAGGAAAAAGCAAAAAATTTCAGAATTGCACCTTGCAATGCGGAGAAATTACTGTTTGTGCATTTACAATATTCATTGATTTTTGCCATTGAAAAACGTCCAGAAATGATTGAAGCTACTGACTGAATGAAAGGAGCTGGCATCTCACTCTCTTTGAATCTTCTTTATCATGCTAAGAGGAGCTGGAAAAAGCAAAAAATTTCAGAATTGCACCTTGCAATGCGGAGAAATTACTGTTTGTGCATTTACAATATTCATTGATTTTTGCCATTGAAAAACATGTTATTCATATACCAGAAATGTTTGAAGCTACTGACTGAATGAAAGGAGCTGGCACCTCAATCTCTTTGAATCTTCTTTATCATGCTAAGAGGAGCGGGAAAAAGCAAAAAATTTCAGAATTGCACCTTGCAATGCGGAGAAATTACTGTTTGTGCATTTACAATATTCATTGATTTTTGCCATTGAAAAACGTCCAGAAATGATTGAAGGTACTGACTGAATGAAAGGAGCTGGCATCTCACTCTCTTTGAATCTTCTTTATCATGCTAAGAGGAGCAGGAAAAAGCAAAAAATTTCAGAATTGCACCTTGCAATGCGGAGAAATTACTGTTTGTGCATTTACAATATTCATTGATTTTTGCCATTGAAAAACGTCCAGAAATGATTGAAGCTACTGACTGAATGAAAGGAGCTGGCATCTCACTCTCTTTGAATCTTCTTTATCATGCTAAGAGGAGCAGGAAAAAGCAAAAAATTTCAGAATTGCACCTTGCAATGCGGAGAAATTACTGTTTGTGCATTTACAATATTCATTGATTTTTGCCATTGAAAAACATCCAGAAATGATTGAAGCTACTGACTGAATGAAAGGAGCTGGCATCTCACTCTCTTTGAATCTTCTTTATCATGCTAAGAGGAGCAGGAAAAAGCAAAAAATTTCAGAATTGCACCTTGCAATGCGGAGAAATTACTGTTTGTGCATTTACAATATTCATTGATTTTTGCCATTGAAAAACATCATGTTATTCATATACCAGAAATGTTTGAAGCTACTGACTGAATGAAAGGAGCTGGCATCTCACTCTCTTTGAATCTTCTTTATCATGCTAAGAGGAGCAGGAAAAAGCAAAAAATTTCAGAATTGCACCTTGCAATGTGGAGAAATTACTGTTTGTGCATTTACAATATTCATTGATTTTTACCATTGAAAAACGTCCAGAAATGATTGAAGCTACTGACTGAATGAAAGTAGCTGGCATCTCACTCTCTTTGAATCTTCTTTATCATGCTAAGAGGAGCAGGAAAAAGCAAAAAATTTCAGACTTGCACCTTGCAATGCGGAGAAATTACTGTTTGTGCATTTACAATATTCATTGATTTTTGCCATTGAAAAACATCATGTTATTCATATACCAGAAATGTTTGAAGCTACTGACTGAATGAAAGGAGCTGGCATCTCACTCTCTTTGAATCTTCTTTATCATGCTAAGAGGAGCAGGAAAAAGCAAAAAATTTCAGAATTGCACCTTGCAATGCGGAGAAATTACTGTTTGTGCATTTACAATATTCATTGATTTTTGCCATTGAAAAACATCATGTTATTCATATACCAGAAATGTTTGAAGCTACTGACTGAATGAAAGGAGCTGGCATCTCACTCTCTTTGAATCTTCTTTATCATGCTAAGAGGAGCAGAAAAAAGCAAAAAATTTCAGACTTGCACCTTGCAATGCGGAGAAATTACTGTTTGTGCATTTACAATATTCATTGATTTTTGCCATTGAAAAACATCATGTTATTCATATACCAGAAATGTTTGAAGCTACTGACTGAATGAAAGGAGCTGGCATCTCACTCTCTTTGAATCTTCTTTATCATGCTAAGAGGAGCAGGAAAAAGCAAAAAATTTCAGAATTGCACCTTGCAATGCGGAGAAATTACTGTTTGTGCATTTACAATATTCATTGATTTTTGCCATTGAAAAACGTCCAGAAATGATTGAAGGTACTGACTGAATGAAAGGAGCTGGCATCTCACTCTCTTTGAATCTTCTTTATCATGCTAAGAGGAGCAGGAAAAAGCAAAAAGTTTCAGAATTGCAACTTGCAATGCGGAGAAATTACTGTTTGTGCATTTACAATATTCATTGATTTTTGCCATTGAAAAACGTCCAGAAATGATTGAAGCTACTGACTGAATGAAAGGAGCTGGCATCTCACTCTCTTTGAATCTTCTTTATCATGCTAAGTGGAGCAGGAAAAAGCAAAAAATTTCAGAATTGCACCTTGCAATGCGGAGAAATTACAGTTTGTGCATTTACAATATTCATTGATTTTTGCCATTGAAAAACGTCCAGAAATGATTGAAGCTACTGACTGAATGAAAGGAGCTGGCATCTCACTCTCTTTGAATCTTCTTTATCATGCTAAGAGGAGCAGGAAAAAGCAAAAAATTTCAGAATTGCACCTTGCAATGCGGAGAAATTACTGTTTGTGCATTTACAATATTCGTTGATTTTTGCCATTGAAAAACGTCCAGAAATGATTGAAGCTACTGACTGAATGAAAGGAGCTGGCATCTCACTCTCTTTGAATCTTCTTTATCATGCTAAGAGGAGCAGGAAAAAGCAAAAAATTTCAGAATTGCACCTTGCAATGCGGAGAAATTACAGTTTGTGCATTTACAATATTCATTGATTTTTGCCATTGAAAAACGTCCAGAAATGATTGAAGCTACTGACTGAATGAAAGGAGCTGGCATCTCACTCTCTTTGAATCTTCTTTATCATGCTAAGAGGAGCAGGAAAAAGCAAAAAATTTCAGAATTGCACCTTGCAATGCGGAGAATTTACTGTTTGTGCATTTACAATATTCATTGATTTTTGCCATTGAAAAACATGTTATTCATATACCAGAAATGTTTGAAGCTCCTGACTGAATGAAAGGAGCTGGCACCTCACTCTCTTTGAATCTTCTTTATCATGCTAAGAGGAGCAGGAAAAAGCAAAAAATTTCAGAATTGCACCTTGCAATGCGTAGAAATTACTGTTTGTGCATTTACAATATTCATTGATTTTTGCCATTGAAAAACGTCCAGAAATGATTGAAGCTACTGACTGAATGAAAGGAGCTGGCATCTCACTCTCTTTGAATCTTCTTTATCATGCTAAGAGGAGCAGGAAAAAGCAAAAAATTTCAGAATTGCACCTTGCAATGCGGAGAAATTACTGTTTGTGCATTTACAATATTCATTGATTTTTGCCATTGAAAAATGTCCAGAAATGATTGAAGCTACTGACTGAATGAAAGGAGCTGGCATCTCACTCTCTTTGAATCTTCTTTATCATGCTAAGAGGAGCAGGAAAAAGCAAAAAATTTCAGAATTGCGCCTTGCAATGCGGAGAAATTACTGTTTGTGCATTTACAAAATTCATTGATTTTTGCCATTGAAAAACATCATGTTATTCATATACCAGAAATGATTGAAGCTACTGACTGAAGGAAAGGAGCTGGCATCTCACTCTCTTTGAATCTTCTTTATCATGCTAAGAGGAGCAGGAAAAAGAAAAAATTTCAGAATTGCACCTTGCAATGCGGAGAATTTACTGTTTGTGCATTTACAATATTCATTGATTTTTGCCATTGAAAAACGTCCAGAAATGATTGAAGCTACTGACTGAATGAAAGGAGCTGGCATCTCACTCTCTTTGAATCTTCTTTATCATGCTAAGAGGAGCAGGAAAAAGCAAAAAATTTCAGAATTGCACCTTGCAATGCGGAGAAATTACAGTTTGTGCATTTACAATATTCATTGATTTTTGCCATTGAAAAACGTCCAGAAATGATTGAAGCTACTGACTGAATGAAAGGAGCTGGCATCTCACTCTCTTTGAATCTTCTTTATCATGCTAAGAGGAGCAGGAAAAAGCAAAAAATTTCAGAATTGCACCTTGCAATGCGGAGAAATTACTGTTTGTGCATTTACAATATTCGTTGATTTTTGCCATTGAAAAACGTCCAGAAATGATTGAAGCTACTGACTGAATGAAAGGAGCTGGCATCTCACTCTCTTTGAATCTTCTTTATCATGCTAAGAGGAGCAGGAAAAAGCAAAAAATTTCAGAATTGCACCTTGCAATGCGGAGAAATTACTGTTTGTGCATTTACAATATTCATTGATTTTTGCCATTGAAAAACATCATGTTATTCATATACCAGAAATGTTTGAAGCTACTGACTGAATGAAAGGAGCTGGCATCTCACTCTCTTTGAATCTTCTTTATCATGCTAAGAGGAGCAGGAAAAAGCAAAAAATTTCAGAATTGCACCTTGCAATGCGGAGAAATTACTGTTTGTGCATTTACAATATTCATTGATTTTTGCCATTGAAAAACATAATGTTATTCATATACCAGAAATGTTTGAAGCTACTGACTGAATGAAAGGAGCTGGCATCTCAATCTCTTTGAATCTTCTTTATCATGCTAAGAGGAGCATGAAAAAGCAAAAAATTTCAGAATTGCACCTTGCAATGTGGAGAAATTACTGTTTGTGCATTTACAATATTCATTGATTTTTACCATTGAAAAACGTCCAGAAATGATTGAAGCTACTGACTGAATGAAAGTAGCTGGCATCTCACTCTATTTGAATCTTCTTTATCATGCTAAGAGGAGCAGGAAAAAGCAAAAAATTTCAGACTTGCACCTTGCAATGCGGAGAAATTACTGTTTGTGCATTTACAATATTCATTGATTTTTGCCATTGAAAAACATCATGTTATTCATATACCAGAAATGTTTGAAGCTACTGACTGAATGAAAGGAGCTGGCATCTCACTCTCTTTGAATCTTCTTTATCATGCTAAGAGGAGCAGAAAAAAGCAAAAAATTTCAGACTTGCACCTTGCAATGCGGAGAAATTACTGTTTGTGCATTTACAATATTCATTGATTTTTGCCATTGAAAAACATCATGTTATTCATATACCAGAAATGTTTGAAGCTACTGACTGAATGAAAGGAGCTGGCATCTCACTCTCTTTGAATCTTCTTTATCATGCTAAGAGGAGCAGGAAAAAGCAAAAAATTTCAGAATTGCACCTTGCAATGCGGAGAAATTACTGTTTGTGCATTTACAATATTCATTGATTTTTGCCATTGAAAAACGTCCAGAAATGATTGAAGCTACTGACTGAATGAAAGGAGCTGGCATCTCACTCTCTTTGAATCTTCTTTATCATGCTAAGAGGAGCAGGAAAAAGCAAAAAATTTCAGAATTGCACCTTGCAATGCGGAGAAATTACTGTTTGTGCATTTACCATATTCATTGATTTTTGCCATTGAAAAATGTCCAGAAATGATTGAAGCTACTGACTGAATGAAAGGAGCTGGCATCTCACTCTCTTTGAATCTTCTTTATCATGCTAAGAGGAGCAGGAAAAAGCAAAAAATTTCAGAATTGCGCCTTGCAATGCGGAGAAATTACTGTTTGTGCATTTACAAAATTCATTGATTTTTGCCATTGAAAAACATCATGTTATTCATATACCAGAAATGATTGAAGCTACTGACTGAAGGAAAGGAGCTGGCATCTCACTCTCTTTGAATCTTCTTTATCATGCTAAGAGGAGCAGGAAAAAGCAAAAAATTTCAGAATTGCACCTTGCAATGCGGAGAATTTACTGTTTGTGCATTTACAATATTCATTGATTTTTGCCATTGAAAAACGTCCAGAAATGATTGAAGCTACTGACTGAATGAAAGGAGCTGGCATCTCACTCTCTTTGAATCTTCTTTATCATGCTAAGAGGAGCAGGAAAAAGCAAAAAATTTCAGAATTGCACCTTGCAATGCGGAGAAATTACAGTTTGTGCATTTACAATATTCATTGATTTTTGCCATTGAAAAACGTCCAGAAATGATTGAAGCTACTGACTGAATGAAAGGAGCTGGCATCTCACTCTCTTTGAATCTTCTTTATCATGCTAAGAGGAGCAGGAAAAAGCAAAAAATTTCAGAATTGCACCTTGCAATGCGGAGAAATTACTGTTTGTGCATTTACAATATTCGTTGATTTTTGCCATTGAAAAACGTCCAGAAATGATTGAAGCTACTGACTGAATGAAAGGAGCTGGCATCTCACTCTCTTTGAATCTTCTTTATCATGCTAAGAGGAGCAGGAAAAAGCAAAAAATTTCAGAATTGCACCTTGCAATGCGGAGAAATTACTGTTTGTGCATTTACAATATTCATTGATTTTTGCCATTGAAAAACATCATGTTATTCATATACCAGAAATGTTTGAAGCTACTGACTGAATGAAAGGAGCTGGCATCTCACTCTCTTTGAATCTTCTTTATCATGCTAAGAGGAGCAGGAAAAAGCAAAAAATTTCAGAATTGCACCTTGCAATGCGGAGAAATTACTGTTTGTGCATTTACAATATTCATTGATTTTTGCCATTGAAAAACATAATGTTATTCATATACCAGAAATGTTTGAAGCTACTGACTGAATGAAAGGAGCTGGCATCTCAATCTCTTTGAATCTTCTTTTTCATGCTAAGAGGAGCATGAAAAAGCAAAAAATTTCAGAATTGCACCTTGCAATGTGGAGAAATTACTGTTTGTGCATTTACAATATTCATTGATTTTTACCATTGAAAAACGTCCAGAAATGATTGAAGCTACTGACTGAATGAAAGTAGCTGGCATCTCACTCTCTTTGAATCTTCTTTATCATGCTAAGAGGAGCAGGAAAAAGCAAAAAATTTCAGACTTGCACCTTGCAATGCGGAGAAATTACTGTTTGTGCATTTACAATATTCATTGATTTTTCCCATTGAAAAACATCATGTTATTCATATACCAGAAATGTTTGAAGCTACTGACTGAATGAAAGGAGCTGGCATCTCACTCTCTTTGAATCTTCTTTATCATGCTAAGAGGAGCAGAAAAAAGCAAAAAATTTCAGACTTGCACCTTGCAATGCGGAGAAATTACTGTTTGTGCATTTACAATATTCATTGATTTTTGCCATTGAAAAACATCATGTTATTCATATACCAGAAATGTTTGAAGCTACTGACTGAATGAAAGGAGCTGGCATCTCACTCTCTTTGAATCTTCTTTATCATGCTAAGAGGAGCAGGAAAAAGCAAAAAATTTCAGAATTGCACCTTGCAATGCGGAGAAATTACTGTTTGTGCATTTACAATATTCATTGATTTTTGCCATTGAAAAACGTCCAGAAATGATTGAAGGTACTGACTGAATGAAAGGAGCTGGCATCTCACTCTCTTTGAATCTTCTTTATCATGCTAAGAGGAGCAGGAAAAAGCAAAAAATTTCAGAATTGCAACTTGCAATGCGGAGAAATTACTGTTTGTGCATTTACAATATTCATTGATTTTTGCCATTGAAAAACGTCCAGAAATGATTGAAGCTACTGACTGAATGAAAGGAGCTGGCATCTCACTCTCTTTGAATCTTCTTTATCATGCTAAGTGGAGCAGGAAAAAGCAAAAAATTTCAGAATTGCACCTTGCAATGCGGAGAAATTACAGTTTGTGCATTTACAATATTCATTGATTTTTGCCATTGAAAAACGTCCAGAAATGATTGAAGCTACTGACTGAATGAAAGGAGCTGGCATCTCACTCTCTTTGAATCTTCTTTATCATGCTAAGAGGAGCAGGAAAAAGCAAAAAATTTCAGAATTGCACCTTGCAATGCGGAGAAATTACTGTTTGTGCATTTACAATATTCGTTGATTTTTGCCATTGAAAAACGTCCAGAAATGATTGAAGCTACTGACTGAATGAAAGGAGCTGGCATCTCACTCTCTTTGAATCTTCTTTATCATGCTAAGAGGAGCAGGAAAAAGCAAAAAATTTCAGAATTGCACCTTGCAATGCGGAGAAATTACAGTTTGTGCATTTACAATATTCATTGATTTTTGCCATTGAAAAACGTCCAGAAATGATTGAAGCTACTGACTGAATGAAAGGAGCTGGCATCTCACTCTCTTTGAATCTTCTTTATCATGCTAAGAGGAGCAGGAAAAAGCAAAAAATTTCAGAATTGCACCTTGCAATGCGGAGAAATTACAGTTTGTGCATTTACAATATTCATTGATTTTTGCCATTGAAAAACGTCCAGAAATGATTGAAGCTACTGACTGAATGAAAGGAGCTGGCATCTCACTCTCTTTGAATCTTCTTTATCATGCTAAGAGGAGCAGGAAAAAGCAAAAAATTTCAGAATTGCACCTTGCAATGCGGAGAAATTACTGTTTGTGCATTTACAATATTCGTTGATTTTTGCCATTGAAAAACATCCAGAAATGATTGAAGCTACTGACTGAATGAAAGGAGCTGGCATCTCACTCTCTTTGAATCTTCTTTATCATGCTAAGAGGAGCAGGAAAAAGCAAAAAATTTCAGAATTGCACCTTGCAATGCGGAGAAATTACTGTTTGTGCATTTACAATATTCATTGATTTTTGCCATTGAAAAACATCATGTTATTCATATACCAGAAATGTTTGAAGCTACTGACTGAATGAAAGGAGCTGGCATCTCACTCTCTTTGAATCTTCTTTATCATGCTAAGAGGAGCAGGAAAAAGCAAAAAATTTCAGAATTGCACCTTGCAATGCGGAGAAATTACTGTTTGTGCATTTACAATATTCATTGATTTTTGCCATTGAAAAACGTCCAGAAATGATTGAAGCTACTGACTGAATGAAAGGAGCTGGCATCTCACTCTCTTTGAATCTTCTTTATCATGCTAAGAGGAGCAGGAAAAAGCAAAAAATTTCAGAATTGCACCTTGCAATGCGGAGAAATTACTGTTTGTGCATTTACAATATTCATTGATTTTTGCCATTGAAAAATGTCCAGAAATGATTGAAGCTACTGACTGAATGAAAGGAGCTGGCATCTCACTCTCTTTGAATCTTCTTTATCATGCTAAGAGGAGCAGGAAAAAGCAAAAAATTTCAGAATTGCGCCTTGCAATGCGGAGAAATTACTGTTTGTGCATTTACAAAATTCATTGATTTTTGCCATTGAAAAACATCATGTTATTCATATACCAGAAATGATTGAAGCTACTGACTGAAGGAAAGGAGCTGGCATCTCACTCTCTTTGAATCTTCTTTATCATGCTAAGAGGAGCAGGAAAAAGCAAAAAATTTCAGAATTGCACCTTGCAATGCGGAGAATTTACTGTTTGTGCATTTACAATATTCATTGATTTTTGCCATTGAAAAACGTCCAGAAATGATTGAAGCTACTGACTGAATGAAAGGAGCTGGCATCTCACTCTCTTTGAATCTTCTTTATCATGCTAAGAGGAGCAGGAAAAAGCAAAAAATTTCAGAATTGCACCTTGCAATGCGGAGAAATTACAGTTTGTGCATTTACAATATTCATTGATTTTTGCCATTGAAAAACGTCCAGAAATGATTGAAGCTACTGACTGAATGAAAGGAGCTGGCATCTCACTCTCCTTGAATCTTCTTTATCATGCTAAGAGGAGCAGGAAAAAGCAAAAAATTTCAGAATTGCACCTTGCAATGTGGAGAAATTACTGTTTGTGCATTTACAATATTCGTTGATTTTTGCCATTGAAAAACGTCCAGAAATGATTGAAGCTACTGACTGAATGAAAGGAGCTGGCATCTCACTCTCTTTGAATCTTCTTTATCATGCTAAGAGGAGCATGAAAAAGCAAAAAATTTCAGAATTGCACCTTGCAATGCGGAGAAATTACTGTTTGTGCATTTACAATATTCATTGATTTTTGCCATTGAAAAACATCATGTTATTCATATACCAGAAATGTTTGAAGCTACTGACTGAATGAAAGGAGCTGGCATCTCACTCTCTTTGAATCTTCTTTATCATGCTAAGAGGAGCAGGAAAAAGCAAAAAATTTCAGAATTGCACCTTGCAATGCGGAGAAATTACTGTTTGTGCATTTACAATATTCATTGATTTTTGCCATTGAAAAACATAATGTTATTCATATACCAGAAATGTTTGAAGCTACTGACTGAATGAAAGGAGCTGGCATCTCAATCTCTTTGAATCTTCTTTATCATGCTAAGAGGAGCATGAAAAAGCAAAAAATTTCAGAATTGCACCTTGCAATGTGGAGAAATTACTGTTTGTGCATTTACAATATTCATTGATTTTTACCATTGAAAAACGTCCAGAAATGATTGAAGCTAATGACTGAATGAAAGTAGCTGGCATCTCACTCTCTTTGAATCTTCTTTATCATGCTAAGAGGAGCAGGAAAAAGCAAAAAATTTCAGACTTGCACCTTGCAATGCGGAGAAATTACTGTTTGTGCATTTACAATATTCATTGATTTTTGCCATTGAAAAACATCATGTTATTCATATACCAGAAATGTTTGAAGCTACTGACTGAATGAAAGGAGCTGGCATCTCACTCTCTTTGAATCTTCTTTATCATACTAAGAGGAGCAGAAAAAAGCAAAAAATTTCAGACTTGCACCTTGCAATGCGGAGAAATTACTGTTTGTGCATTTACAATATTCATTGATTTTTGCCATTGAAAAACATCATGTTATTCATATACCAGAAATGTTTGAAGCTACTGACTGAATGAAAGGAGCTGGCATCTCACTCTCTTTGAATCTTCTTTATCATGCTAAGAGGAGCAGGAAAAAGCAAAAAATTTCAGAATTGCACCTTGCAATGCGGAGAAATTACTGTTTGTGCATTTACAATATTCATTGATTTTTGCCATTGAAAAACGTCCAGAAATGATTGAAGGTACTGACTGAATGAAAGGAGCTGGCATCTCACTCTCTTTGAATCTTCTTTATCATGCTAAGAGGAGCAGGAAAAAGCAAAAAATTTCAGAATTGCAACTTGCAATGCGGAGAAATTACTGTTTGTGCATTTACAATATTCGTTGATTTTTGCCATTGAAAAACGTCCAGAAATGATTGAAGCTACTGACTGAATGAAAGGAGCTGGCATCTCACTCTCTTTGAATCTTCTTTATCATGCTAAGTGGAGCAGGAAAAAGCAAAAAATTTCAGAATTGCACCTTGCAATGCGGAGAAATTACAGTTTGTGCATTTACAATATTCATTGATTTTTGCCATTGAAAAACGTCCAGAAATGATTGAAGCTACTGACTGAATGAAAGGAGCTGGCATCTCACTCTCTTTGAATCTTCTTTATCATGCTAAGAGGAGCAGGAAAAAGCAAAAAATTTCAGAATTGCACCTTGCAATGCGGAGAATTTACTGTTTGTGCATTTACAATATTCATTGATTTTTGCCATTGAAAAACATGTTATTCATATACCAGAAATGTTTGAAGCTCCTGACTGAATGAAAGGAGCTGGCACCTCACTCTCTTTGAATCTTCTTTATCATGCTAAGAGGAGCAGGAAAAAGCAAAAAATTTCAGAATTGCACCTTGCAATGCGGAGAATTTACTGTTTGTGCATTTACAATATTCATTGATTTTTGCCATTGAAAAACGTCCAGAAATGATTGAAGCTACTGACTGAATGAAAGGAGCTGGCATCTCACTCTCTTTGAATCTTCTTTATCATGCTAAGAGGAGCAGGAAAAAGCAAAAAATTTCAGAATTGCACCTTGCAATGCGGAGAAATTACAGTTTGTGCATTTACAATATTCATTGATTTTTGCCATTGAAAAACGTCCAGAAATGATTGAAGCTACTGACTGAATGAAAGGAGCTGGCATCTCGCTCTCTTTGAATCTTCTTTATCATGCTAAGAGGAGCAGGAAAAAGCAAAAAATTTCAGAATTGCACCTTGCAATGCGGAGAAATTACTGTTTGTGCATTTACAATATTCGTTGATTTTTGCCATTGAAAAATGTCCAGAAATGATTGAAGCTACTGACTGAATGAAAGGAGCTGGCATCTCACTCTCTTTGAATCTTCTTTATTATGCTAAGAGGAGCAGGAAAAAGCAAAAAATTTCAGAATTGCACCTTGCAATGCGGAGAAATTACAGTTTGTGCATTTACAATATTCATTGATTTTTGCCATTGAAAAACGTCCAGAAATGATTGAAGCTACTGACTGAATGAAAGGAGCTGGCATCTCACTCTCTTTGAATCTTCTTTATCATGCTAAGAGGAGCAGGAAAAAGCAAAACATTTCAGAATTGCACCTTGCAATGTGGAGAAATTACTGTTTGTGCATTTACAATATTCATTGATTTTTGCCATTGAAAAACATGTTATTCATATACCAGAAATGTTTGAAGCTCCTGACTGAATGAAAGGAGCTGGCACCTCACTCTCTTTGAATCTTCTTTATCATGCTAAGAGGAGCAGGAAAAAGCAAAAAATTTCAGAATTGCACCTTGCAATGCGGAGAAATTACTGTTTGTGCATTTACAATATTCATTGATTTTTGCCATTGAAAAACGTCCAGAAATGATTGTAGCTACTGACTGAATGAAAGGAGCTGGCATCTCACTCTCTTTGAATCTTCTTTATCATGCTAAGAGGAGCAGGAAAAAGCAAAAAATTTCAGAATTGCACCTTGCAATGCGGAGAAATTACTGTTTGTGCATTTACAATATTCATTGACTTTTGCCATTGAAAAATGTCCAGAAATGATTGAAGCTACTGACTGAATGAAAGGAGCTGGCATCTCACTCTCTTTGAATCTTCTTTATCATGCTAAGAGGAGCAGGAAAAAGCAAAAAATTTCAGAATTGCGCCTTGCAATGCGGAGAAATTACTGTTTGTGCATTTACAAAATTCATTGATTTTTGCCATTGAAAAACATCATGTTATTCATATACCAGAAATGATTGAAGCTACTGACTGAAGGAAAGGAGCTGGCATCTCACTCTCTTTGAATCTTCTTTGTCATGCTAAGAGGAGCAGGAAAAAGCAAAAAATTTCAGAATTGCACCTTGCAATGCGGAGAAATTACTGTTTGTGCATTTACAATATTCATTGATTTTTGCGATTGAAAAACATCATGTTATTCATATACCAGAAATGATTGAAGCTACTGACTGAATGAAAGGAGCTGGCATCTCACTCTCTTTGAATCTTCTTTATCATGCTAAGAGGAGCAGGAAAAAGCAAAAAATTTCAGAATTGCACCTTGCAATGCGGAGAAATTACAGTTTGTGCATTTACAATATTCATTGATTTTTGCCATTGAAAAACGTCCAGAAATGATTGAAGCTACTGACTGAATGAAAGGAGCTGGCATCTCACTCTCTTTGAATCTTCTTTATCATGCTAAGAGGAGCAGGAAAAAGCAAAAAATTTCAGAATTGCACCTTGCAATGCGGAGAAATTACTGTTTGTGCATTTACAATATTCATTGATTTTTGCCATTGAAAAACGTCCAGAAATGATTGAAGGTACTGACTCAATGAAAGGAGCTGGCATCTCACTCTCTTTGAATCTTCTTTATCATGCTAAGAGGAGCAGGAAAAAGCAAAAAATTTCAGAATTGCACCTTGCAATGCGGAGAAATTACTGTTTGTGCATTTACAATATTCATTGATTTTTGCCATTGAAAAACGTCCAGAAATGATTGAAGGTACTGACTGAATGAAAGGAGCTGGCATCTCACTCTCTTTGAATCTTCTTTATCATGCTAAGAGGAGCAGGAAAAAGCAAAAAATTTCAGAATTGCACCTTGCAATGCGGAGAAATTACTGTTTGTGCATTTACAATATTCATTGATTTTTGCCATTGAAAAACATCATGTTATTCATATACCAGAAATGTTTGAAGCTACTGACTGAATGAAAGGAGCTGGCATCTCACTCTCTTTGAATCTTCTTTATCATGCTAAGAGGAGCAGGAAAAAGCAAAAAATTTCAGAATTGCACCTTGCAATGTGGAGAAATTACTGTTTGTGCATTTACAATATTCATTGATTTTTACCATTGAAAAACGTCCAGAAATGATTGAAGCTACTGACTGAATGAAAGTAGCTGGCATCTCACTCTCTTTGAATCTTCTTTATCATGCTAAGAGGAGCAGGAAATAGCAAAAAATTTCAGACTTGCACCTTGCAATGCGGAGAAATTACTGTTTGTGCATTTACAATATTCATTGATTTTTGCCATTGAAAAACATCATGTTATTCATATACCAGAAATGTTTGAAGCTACTGACTGAATGAAAGGAGCTGGCATCTCACTCTCTTTGAATCTTCTTTATCATGCTAAGAGGAGCAGGAAAAAGGAAAAATTTCAGAATTGCACCTTGCAATGCGGAGAAATTACTGTTTGTGCATTTACAATATTCATTGATTTTTGCCATTGAAAAACATCATGTTATTCATATACCAGAAATGTTTGAAGCTACTGACTGAATGAAAGGAGCTGGCATCTCACTCTCTTTGAATCTTCTTTATCATGCTAAGAGGAGCAGAAAAAAGCAAAAAATTTCAGACTTGCACCTTGCAATGCGGAGAAATTACTGTTTGTGCATTTACAATATTCATTGATTTTTGCCATTGAAAAACATCATGTTATTCATATACCAGAAATGTTTGAAGCTACTGACTGAATGAAAGGAGCTGGCATCTCACTCTCTTTGAATCTTCTTTATCATGCTAAGAGGAGCAGGAAAAAGCAAAAAATTTCAGAATTGCACCTTGCAATGCGGAGAAATTACTGTTTGTGCATTTACAATATTCATTGATTTTTGCCATTGAAAAACGTCCAGAAATGATTGAAGGTACTGACTGAATGAAAGGAGCTGGCATCTCACTCTCTTTGAATCTTCTTTATCATGCTAAGAGGAGCAGGAAAAAGCAAAAAGTTTCAGAATTGCAACTTGCAATGCGGAGAAATTACTGTTTGTGCATTTACAATATTCATTGATTTTTGCCATTGAAAAACGTCCAGAAATGATTGAAGCTACTGACTGAATGAAAGGAGCTGGCATCTCACTCTCTTTGAATCTTCTTTATCATGCTAAGTGGAGCAGGAAAAAGCAAAAAATTTCAGAATTGCACCTTGCAATGCGGAGAAATTACAGTTTGTGCATTTACAATATTCATTGATTTTTGCCATTGAAAAACGTCCAGAAATGATTGAAGCTACTGACTGAATGAAAGGAGCTGGCATCTCACTCTCTTTGAATCTTCTTTATCATGCTAAGAGGAGCAGGAAAAAGCAAAAAATTTCAGAATTGCACCTTGCAATGCGGAGAAATTACTGTTTGTGCATTTACAATATTCGTTGATTTTTGCCATTGAAAAACGTCCAGAAATGATTGAAGCTACTGACTGAATGAAAGGAGCTGGCATCACACTCTCTTTGAATCTTCTTTATCATGCTAAGAGGAGCAGGAAAAAGCAAAAAATTTCAGAATTGCACCTTGCAATGCGGAGAAATTACAGTTTGTGCATTTACAATATTCATTGATTTTTGCCATTGAAAAACGTCCAGAAATGATTGAAGCTACTGACTGAATGAAAGGAGCTGGCATCTCACTCTCTTTGAATCTTCTTTATCATGCTAAGAGGAGCAGGAAAAAGCAAAAAATTTCAGAATTGCACCTTGCAATGCGGAGAATTTACTGTTTGTGCATTTACAATATTCATTGATTTTTGCCATTGAAAAACATGTTATTCATATACCAGAAATGTTTGAAGCTCCTGACTGAATGAAAGGAGCTGGCACCTCACTCTCTTTGAATCTTCTTTATCATGCTAAGAGGAGCAGGAAAAAGCAAAAAATTTCAGAATTGCACCTTGCAATGCGGAGAAATTACTGTTTGTGCATTTACAATATTCATTGATTTTTGCCATTGAAAAACGTCCAGAAATGATTGAAGCTACTGACTGAATGAAAGGAGCTGGCATCTCACTCTCTTTGAATCTTCTTTATCATGCTAAGAGGAGCAGGAAAAAGCAAAAAATTTCAGAATTGCACCTTGCAATGCGGAGAAATTACTGTTTGTGCATTTACAATATTCATTGATTTTTGCCATTGAAAAATGTCCAGAAATGATTGAAGCTACTGACTGAATGAAAGGAGCTGGCATCTCACTCTCTTTGAATCTTCTTTATCATGCTAAGAGGAGCAGGAAAAAGCAAAAAATTTCAGAATTGCGCCTTGCAATGCGGAGAAATTACTGTTTGTGCATTTACAAAATTCATTGATTTTTGCCATTGAAAAACATCATGTTATTCATATACCAGAAATGATTGAAGCTACTGACTGAAGGAAAGGAGCTGGCATCTCACTCTCTTTGAATCTTCTTTATCATGCTAAGAGGAGCAGGAAAAAGCAAAAAATTTCAGAATTGCACCTTGCAATGCGGAAAATTTACTGTTTGTGCATTTACAATATTCATTGATTTTTGCCATTGAAAAACGTCCAGAAATGATTGAAGCTACTGACTGAATGAAAGGAGCTGGCATCTCACTCTCTTTGAATCTTCTTTATCATGCTAAGAGGAGCAGGAAAAAGCAAAAAATTTCAGAATTGCACCTTGCAATGCGGAGAAATTACAGTTTGTGCATTTACAATATTCATTGATTTTTGCCATTGAAAAACGTCCAGAAATGATTGAAGCTACTGACTGAATGAAAGGAGCTGGCATCTCACTCTCTTTGAATCTTCTTTATCATGCTAAGAGGAGCAGGAAAAAGCAAAAAATTTCAGAATTGCACCTTGCAATGCGGAGAAATTACTGTTTGTGCATTTACAATATTCGTTGATTTTTGCCATTGAAAAACGTCCAGAAATGATTGAAGCTACTGACTGAATGAAAGGAGCTGGCATCTCACTCTCTTTGAATCTTCTTTATCATGCTAAGAGGAGCAGGAAAAAGCAAAAAATTTCAGAATTGCACCTTGCAATGCGGAGAAATTACTGTTTGTGCATTTACAATATTCATTGATTTTTGCCATTGAAAAACATCATGTTATTCATATACCAGAAATGTTTGAAGCTACTGACTGAATGAAAGGAGCTGGCATCTCACTCTCTTTGAATCTTCTTTATCATGCTAAGAGGAGCAGGAAAAAGCAAAAAATTTCAGAATTGCACCTTGCAATGCGGAGAAATTACTGTTTGTGAATTTACAATATTCATTGATTTTTGCCATTGAAAAACATAATGTTATTCATATACCAGAAATGTTTGAAGCTACTGACTGAATGAAAGGAGCTGGCATCTCAATCTCTTTGAATCTTCTTTATCATGCTAAGAGGAGCATGAAAAAGCAAAAAATTTCAGAATTGCACCTTGCAATGTGGAGAAATTACTGTTTGTGCATTTACAATATTCATTGATTTTTACCATTGAAAAACGTCCAGAAATGATTGAAGCTACTGACTGAATGAAAGTAGCTGGCATCTCACTCTCTTTGAATCTTCTTTATCATGCTAAGAGGAGCAAGAAAAAGCAAAAAATTTCAGACTTGCACCTTGCAATGCGGAGAAATTACTGTTTGTGCATTTACAATATTCATTGATTTTTGCCATTGAAAAACATCATGTTATTCATATACCAGAAATGTTTGAAGCTACTGACTGAATGAAAGGAGCTGGCATCTCACTCTCTTTGAATCTTCTTTATCATGCTAAGAGGAGCAGAAAAAAGCAAAAAATTTCAGACTTGCACCTTGCAATGCGGAGAAATTACTGTTTGTGCATTTACAATATTCATTGATTTTTGCCATTGAAAAACATCATGTTATTCATATACCAGAAATGTTTGAAGCTACTGACTGAATGAAAGGAGCTGGCATCTCACTCTCTTTGAATCTTCTTTATCATGCTAAGAGGAGCAGGAAAAAGCAAAAAATTTCAGAATTGCACCTTGCAATGCGGAGAAATTACTGTTTGTGCATTTACAATATTCATTGATTTTTGCCATTGAAAAACGTCCAGAAATGATTGAAGGTACTGACTGAATGAAAGGAGCTGGCATCTCACTCTCTTTGAATCTTCTTTATCATGCTAAGAGGAGCAGGAAAAAGCAAAAAATTTCAGAATTGCAACTTGCAATGCGGAGAAATTACTGTTTGTGCATTTACAATATTCATTGATTTTTGCCATTGAAAAACGTCCAGAAATGATTGAAGCTACTGACTGAATGAAAGGAGCTGGCATCTCACTCTCTTTGAATCTTCTTTATCATGCTAAGTGGAGCAGGAAAAAGCAAAAAATTTCAGAATTGCACCGTGCAATGCGGAGAAATTACAGTTTGTGCATTTACAATATTCATTGATTTTTGCCATTGAAAAACGTCCAGAAATGATTGAAGCTACTGACTGAATGAAAGGAGCTGGCATCTCACTCTCTTTGAATCTTCTTTATCATGCTAAGAGGAGCAGGAAAAAGCAAAAAATTTCAGAATTGCTCCTTGCAATGCGGAGAAATTACTGTTTGTGCATTTACAATATTCGTTGATTTTTGCCATTGAAAAACGTCCAGAAATGATTGAAGCTACTGACTGAATGAAAGGAGCTGGCATCTCACTCTCTTTGAATCTTCTTTATCATGCTAAGAGGAGCAGGAAAAAGCAAAAAATTTCAGAATTGCACCTTGCAATGCGGAGAAATTACAGTTTGTGCATTTACAATATTCATTGATTTTTGCCATTGAAAAACGTCCAGAAATGATTGAAGCTACTGACTGAATGAAAGGAGCTGGCATCTCACTCTCTTTGAATCTTCTTTATCATGCTAAGAGGAGCAGGAAAAAGCAAAAAATTTCAGAATTGCACCTTGCAATGCGGAGAATTTACTGTTTGTGCATTTACAATATTCATTGATTTTTGCCATTGAAAAACATGTTATTCATATACCAGAAATGTTTGAAGCTCCTGACTGAATGAAAGGAGCTGGCACCTCACTCTCTTTGAATCTTCTTTATCATGCTAAGAGGAGCAGGAAAAAGCAAAAAATTTCAGAATTGCACCTTGCAATGCGGAGAAATTACTGTTTGTGCATTTACAATATTCATTGATTTTTGCCATTGAAAAACGTCCAGAAATGATTGAAGCTACTGACTGAATGAAAGGAGCTGGCATCTCACTCTCTTTGAATCTTCTTTATCATGCTAAGAGGAGCAGGAAAAAGCAAAAAATTTCAGAATTGCACCTTGCAATGCGGAGAAATTACTGTTTGTGCATTTACAATATTCATTGATTTTTGCCATTGAAAAATGTCCAGAAATGATTGAAGCTACTGACTGAATGAAAGGAGCTGGCATCTCACTCTCTTTGAATCTTCTTTATCATGCTAAGAGGAGCAGGAAAAAGCAAAAAATTTCAGAATTGCGCCTTGCAATGCGGAGAAATTACTGTTTGTGCATTTACAAAATTCATTGATTTTTGCCATTGAAAAACATCATGTTATTCATATACCAGAAATGATTGAAGCTACTGACTGAAGGAAAGGAGCTGGCATTTCACTCTCTTTGAATCTTCTTTATCATGCTAAGAGGAGCAGGAAAAAGCAAAAAATTTCAGAATTGCACCTTGCAATGCGGAGAATTTACTGTTTGTGCATTTACAATATTCATTGATTTTTGCCATTGAAAAACGTCCAGAAATGATTGAAGCTACTGACTGAATGAAAGGAGCTGGCATCTCACTCTCTTTGAATCTTCTTTATCATGCTAAGAGGAGCAGGAAAAAGCAAAAAATTTCAGAATTGCACCTTGCAATGCGGAGAAATTACAGTTTGTGCATTTACAATATTCATTGATTTTTGCCATTGAAAAACGTCCAGAAATGATTGAAGCTACTGACTGAAAGAAAGGAGCTGGCATCTCGCTCTCTTTGAATCTTCTTTATCATGCTAAGAGGAGCAGGAAAAAGCAAAAAATTTCAGAATTGCACCTTGCAATGCGGAGAAATTACTGTTTGTGCATTTACAATATTCGTTGATTTTTGCCATTGAAAAACGTCCAGAAATGATTGTAGCTACTGACTGAATGAAAGGAGCTGGCATCTCACTCTCTTTGAATCTTCTTTATCATGCTAAGAGGAGCAGGAAAAAGCAAAAAATTTCAGAATTGCACCTTGCAGTGCGGAGAAATTACAGTTTGTGCAATTACAATATTCATTGATTTTTGCCATTGAAAAACGTCCAGAAATGATTGAAGCTACTGACTGAATGAAAGGAGCTGGCATCTCACTCTCTTTGAATCTTCTTTATCATGCTAAGAGGAGCAGGAAAAAGCAAAAAATTTCAGAATTGCACCTTGCAATGCGGAGAAATTACTGTTTGTGCATTTACAATATTCATTGATTTTTGCCATTGAAAAACATGTTATTCATATACCAGAAATGTTTGAAGCTCCTGACTGAATGAAAGGAGCTGGCACCTCACTCTCTTTGAATCTTCTTTATCATGCTAAGAGGAGCAGGAAAAAGCAAAAAATTTCAGAATTGCACCTTGCAATGCGGAGAAATTACTGTTTGTGCATTTACAATATTCATTGATTTTTGCCATTGAAAAACGTCCAGAAATGATTGTAGCTACTGACTGAATGAAAGGAGCTGGCATCTCACTCTCTTTGAATCTTCTTTATCATGCTAAGAGGAGCAGGAAAAAGCAAAAAATTTCAGAATTGCACCTTGCAATGCGGAGAAATTACTGTTTGTGCATTTACAATATTCATTGACTTTTGCCATTGAAAAATGTCCAGAAATGATTGAAGCTACTGACTGAATGAAAGGAGCTGGCATCTCACTCTCTTTGAATCTTCTTTATCATGCTAAGAGGAGCAGGAAAAAGCAAAAAATTTCAGAATTGCGCCTTGCAATGCGGAGAAATTACTGTTTGTGCATTTACAAAATTCATTGATTTTTGCCATTGAAAAACATCATGTTATTCATATACCAGAAATGATTGAAGCTACTGACTGAAGGAAAGGAGCTGGCATCTCACTCTCTTTGAATCTTCTTTATCATGCTAAGAGGAGCAGGAAAAAGCAAAAAATTTCAGAATTGCACCTTGCAATGCGGAGAATTTACTGTTTGTGCATTTACAATATTCATTGATTTTTGCCATTGAAAAACGTCCAGAAATGATTGAAGCTACTGACTGAATGAAAGGAGCTGGCATCTCACTCTCTTTGAATCTTCTTTATCATGCTAAGAGGAGCAGGAAAAAGCAAAAAATTTCAGAATTGCACCTTGCAATGCGGAGAAATTACAGTTTGTGCATTTACAATATTCATTGATTTTTGCCATTGAAAAACGTCCAGAAATGATTGAAGCTACTGACTGAATGAAAGGAGCTGGCATCTCGCTCTCTTTGAATCTTCTTTATCATGCTAAGAGGAGCAGGAAAAAGCAAAAAATTTCAGAATTGCACCTTGCAATGCGGAGAAATTACTGTTTGTGCATTTACAATATTCGTTGATTTTTGCCATTGAAAAACGTCCAGAAATGATTGAAGCTACTGACTGAATGAAAGGAGCTGGCATCTCACTCTCTTTGAATCTTCTTTATCATGCTAAGAGGAGCAGGAAAAAGCAAAAAATTTCAGAATTGCACCTTGCAATGCGGAGAAATTACAGTTTGTGCATTTACAATATTCATTGATTTTTGCCATTGAAAAACGTCCAGAAATGATTGAAGCTACTGACTGAATGAAAGGAGCTGGCATCTCACTCTCTTTGAATCTTCTTTATCATGCTAAGAGGAGCAGGAAAAAGCAAAAAATTTCAGAATTGCACCTTGCAATGCGGAGAAATTACTGTTTGTGCATTTACAATATTCATTGATTTTTGCCATTGAAAAACATGTTATTCATATACCAGAAATGTTTGAAGCTCCTGACTGAATGAAAGGAGCTGGCACCTCACTCTCTTTGAATCTTCTTTATCATGCTAAGAGGAGCAGGAAAAAGCAAAAAATTTCAGAATTGCACCTTGCAATGCGGAGAAATTACTGTTTGTGCATTTACAATATTCATTGATTTTTGCCATTGAAAAACGTCCAGAAATGATTGTAGCTACTGACTGAATGAAAGGAGCTGGCATCTCACTCTCTTTGAATCTTCTTTATCATGCTAAGAGGAGCAGGAAAAAGCAAAAAATTTCAGAATTGCACCTTGCAATGCGGAGAAATTACTGTTTGTGCATTTACAATATTCATTGACTTTTGCCATTGAAAAATGTCCAGAAATGATTGAAGCTACTGACTGAATGAAAGGAGCTGGCATCTCACTCTCTTTGAATCTTCTTTATCATGCTAAGAGGAGCAGGAAAAAGCAAAAAATTTCAGAATTGCGCCTTGCAATGCGGAGAAATTACTGTTTGTGCATTTAGAAAATTCATTGATTTTTGCCATTGAAAAACATCATGTTATTCATATACCAGAAATGATTGAAGCTACTGACTGAAGGAAAGGAGCTGGCATCTCACTCTCTTTGAATCTTCTTTATCATGCTAAGAGGAGCAGGAAAAAGCAAAAAATTTCAGAATTGCACCTTGCAATGCGGAGAAATTACTGTTTGTGCATTTACAATATTCATTGATTTTTGCGATTGAAAAACATCATGTTATTCATATACCAGAAATGATTGAAGCTACTGACTGAATGAAAGGAGCTGGCATCTCACTCTCTTTGAATCTTCTTTATCATGCTAAGAGGAGCAGGAAAAAGCAAAAAATTTCAGAATTGCACCTTGCAATGCGGAGAAATTACAGTTTGTGCATTTACAATATTCATTGATTTTTGCCATTGAAAAACGTCCAGAAATGATTGAAGCTACTGACTGAATGAAAGGAGCTGGCATCTCACTCTCTTTGAATCTTCTTTATCATGCTAAGAGGAGCAGGAAAAAGCAAAAAATTTCAGAATTGCACCTTGCAATGCGGAGAAATTACTGTTTGTGCATTTACAATATTCATTGATTTTTGCCATTGAAAAACGTCCAGAAATGATTGAAGGTACTGACTGAATGAAAGGAGCTGGCATCTCACTCTCTTTGAATCTTCTTTATCATGCTAAGAGGAGCAGGAAAAAGCAAAAAATTTCAGAATTGCACCTTGCAATGCGGAGAAATTACTGTTTGTGCATTTACAATATTCATTGATTTTTGCCATTGAAAAACGTCCAGAAATGATTGAAGGTACTGACTGAATGAAAGGAGCTGGCATCTCACTCTCTTTGAATCTTCTTTATCATGCTAAGAGGAGCAGGAAAAAGCAAAAAATTTCAGAATTGCACCTTGCAATGCGGAGAAATTACTGTTTGTGCATTTACAATATTCATTGATTTTTGCCATTGAAAAACGTCCAGAAATGATTGAAGCTACTGACTGAATGAAAGGAGCTGGCATCTCACTCTCTTTGAATCTTCTTTATCATGCTAAGAGGAGCAGGAAAAAGCAAAAAATTTCAGAATTGCACCTTGCAATGCGGAGAAATTACTGTTTGTGCATTTACAATATTCATTGATTTTTGCCATTGAAAAATGTCCAGAAATGATTGAAGCTACTGACTGAATGAAAGGAGCTGGCATCTCACTCTCTTTGAATCTTCTTTATCATGCTAAGAGGAGCAGGAAAAAGCAAAAAATTTCAGAATTGCGCCTTGCAATGCGGAGAAATTACTGTTTGTGCATTTACAAAATTCATTGATTTTTGCAATTGAAAAACATCATGTTATTCATATACCAGAAATGATTGAAGCTACTGACTGAAGGAAAGGATCTGGCATCTCACTCTCTTTGAATCTTCTTTATCATGCTTAGAGGAGCAGGAAAAAGCAAAAAATTTCAGAATTGCACCTTGCAATGCGGAGAAATTACTGTTTGTGCATTTACAATATTCATTGATTTTTGCCATTGAAAAACGTCCAGAAATGATTGAAGCTACTGACTGAATGAAAGGAGCTGGCATCTCACTCTCTTTGAATCTTCTTTATCATGCTAAGAGGAGCAGGAAAAAGCAAAAAATTTCAGAATTGCACCTTGCAATGCGGAGAAATTACTGTTTGTGCATTTACAATATTCATTGATTTTTGCCATTGAAAAACATCATGTTATTCATATACCAGAAATGATTGAAGCTACTGACTGAATGAAAGGAGCTGGCATCTCACTCTCTTTGAATCTTCTTTATCATGCTAAGAGGAGCAGGAAAAAGTAAAAAATTTCAGAATTGCACCTTGCAATGCGGAGAAATTACTGTTTGTGCATTTACAATATTCATTGATTTTTGCCATTGAAAAACATCCAGAAATGATTGAAGCTACTGACTGAATGAAAGGAGCTGGCATCTCACTCTCTTTGAATCTTCTTTATCATGCTAAGAGGAGCAGGAAAAAGCAAAAAATTTCAGAATTGCACGTTGCAATGCGGAGAAATTACTGTTTGTGCATTTACAATATTCATTGATTTTTGCTATTGAAAAACATCATGTTATTCATATACCAGAAATGATTGAAGCTACTGACTGAATGAAAGGAGCTGGCATCTCACTCTCTTTGAATCTTCTTTATCATGCTAAGAGGAGCAGGAAAAAGCAAAAAATTTCAGAATTGCACCTTGCAAAGCGGAGAAATTACAGTTTGTGCATTTACAATATTCATTGATTTTTGCCATTGAAAAACGTCCAGAAATGATTGAAGCTACTGACTGAATGAAAGGAGCTGGCATCTAACTCTCTTTGAATCTTCTTTATCATGCTAAGAGGAGCAGGAAAAAGCAAAAAATTTCAGAATTGCACCTTGCAATGCGGAGAAATTACTGTTTGTGCATTTACAATATTCATTGATTTTTGCCATTGAAAAACGTCCACAAATGATTGAAGGTACTGACTGAATGAAAGGAGCTGGCATCTCACTCTCTTTGAATCTTCTTTATCATGCTAAGAGGAGCAGGAAAAAGCAAAAAATTTCAGAATTGCACCTTGCAATGCGGAGAAATTACTGTTTGTGCATTTACAATATTCATTGATTTTTGCCATTGAAAAATGTCCAGAAATGATTGAAGCTACTGACTGAATGAAAGGAGCTGGCATCGCACTCTCTTTGAATCTTCTTTATCATGCTAAGAGGAGCAGGAAAAAGCAAAAAATTTCAGAATTGCGCCTTGCAATGCGGAGAAATTACTGTTTGTGCATTTACAAAATTCATTGATTTTTGCCATTGAAAAACATCATGTTATTCATATACCAGAAATGATTGAAGCTACTGACTGAAGGAAAGGATCTGGCATCTCACTCTCTTTGAATCTTCTTTATCATGCTTAGAGGAGCAGGAAAAAGCAAAAAATTTCAGAATTGCACCTTGCAATGCGGAGAAATTACTGTTTGTGCATTTACAATATTCATTGATTTTTGCCATTGAAAAACGTCCAGAAATGATTGAAGCTACTGACTGAATGAAAGGAGCTGGCATCTCACTCTCTTTGAATCTTCTTTATCATGCTAAGAGGAGCAGGGAAAAGCAAAAAATTTCAGAATTGCACCTTGCAATGCGGAGAAATTACTGTTTGTGCATTTACAATATTCATTGATTTTTGCGATTGAAAAACATCATGTTATTCATATACCAGAAATGATTGAAGCTACTGACTGAATGAAAGGAGCTGGCATCTCACTCTCTTTGAATCTTCTTTATCATGCTAAGAGGAGCAGGAAAAAGTAAAAAATTTCAGAATTGCACCTTGCAATGCGGAGAAATTACTGTTTGTGCATTTACAATATTCAATGATTTTTGCCATTGAAAAACGTCCAGAAATGATTGAAGCTACTGACTGAATGAAATGAGCTGGCATCTCACTGTCTTTGAATCTTGTTTATCATGCTAAGCGGAGCAGGAAAAAGCAAAAAATTTCAGAATTGCACCTTGCAATGCGGAGAAATTACTGTTTGTGCATTTACAATATTCATTGATTTTTGCCATTGAAAAACGTCCAGAAATGATTGAAGTTACTGACTGAATGAAAGGAGCTGGCATCTCACTCTCTTTGAATCTTCTTTATCATGCTAAGAGGAGCAGGAAAAAGCAAAAAATTTCAGAATTGCACCTTGCAATGCGGAGAAATTACTGTTTGTGCATTTACAATATTCATTGATTTTTGCCATTGAAAAACATCATGTTATTCATATACCAGAAATGATTGAAGCTACTGACTGAATGAAAGGAGCTGGCATCTCACTCTCTTTGAATCTTCTTTATCATGCTAAGAGGAGCAGGAAAAAGTAAAAAATTTCAGAATTGCACCTTGCAATGCGGAGAAATTACTGTTTGTGCATTTATAATATTCAATGATTTTTGCCATTGAAAAACGTCCAGAAATGATTGAAGCTACTGACTGAACGAAAGGAGCTGGCATCTCACTCTCTTTGAATCTTCTTTATCATGCTAAGAGGAGCAGGAAAAAGCAAAAAATTTCAGAATTGCACTTTGCAATGCGGAGAAATTACTGTTTGTGCATTTACAATATTCATTGATTTTTGCCATTGAAAAACATCATGTTATTCATGTACCAGAAATGTTTGAAGCTACTGACTGAATGAAAGGAGCTGGCATCTCACTCTCTTTGAATCTTCTTTATCATGCTAAGAGGAGCAGGAAAAAGCAAAAAATTTCAGAATTGCACATTGCAATGCGGAGAAATTACTGTTTGTGCATTTACAATATTCATTGATTTTTGCCATTGAAAAACGTCCAGAAATGATTGAAGCTACTGACTGAATGAAAGGAGCTGGCATCTCAATCTCTTTGAATCTTCTTTATCATGCTAAGAGGAGCAGGAAAAGCAAAAAATTTCAGAATTGCACCTTGCAATGCGGAGAAATTACTGTTTGTGCATTTACAATATTCATTGATTTTTGCCATTGAAAAACGTCCAGAAATGATTGAAGCTACTGACTGAATGAAAGGAGCTGGCATCTCACTCTCTTTGAATCTTCTTTATCATGCTAAGAGGAGCAGGAAAAAGCAAAAAATTTCAGAATTGCACCTTGCAATGCGGAGAAATTACTGTTTGTGCATTTACAATATTCATTGATTTTTGCCATTGAAAAATGTCCAGAAATGATTGAAGCTACTGACTGAATGAAAGGAGCTGGCATCTCACTCTCTTTGAATCTTCTTTATCATGCTAAGAGGAGCAGGAAAAAGCAAAAAATTTCAGAATTGCGCCTTGCAATGCGGAGAAATTACTGTTTGTGCATTTACAAAATTCATTGATTTTTGCCATTGAAAAACATCATGTTATTCATATACCAGAAATGATTGAAGCTACTGACTGAAGGAAAGGATCTGGCATCTCACTCTCTTTGAATCTTCTTTATCATGCTAAGAGGAGCAGGAAAAAGCAAAAAATTTCAGAATTGCACCTTGCAATGCGGAGAAATTACTGTTTGTGCATTTACAATATTCATTGATTTTTGCCATTGAAAAACGTCCAGAAATGATTGAAGCTACTGACTGAATGAAAGGAGCTGGCATCTCACTCTCTTTGAATCTTCTTTATCATGCTAAGAGGAGCAGGAAAAAGCAAAAAATTTCAGAATTGCAACTTGCAATGCGGAGAAATTACTGTTTGTGCATTTACAATATTCATTGATTTTTGCCATTGAAAAACGTCCAGAAATGATTGAAGCTACTGACTGAATGAAAGGAGCTGGCATCTCACTCTCTTTGAATCTTCTTTATCATGCTAAGAGGAGCAGGAAAAAGCAAAAAATTTCAGAATTGCACCTTGCAATGCGGAGAAATTACTGTTTGTGCATTTACAATATTCATTGATTTTTGCCATTGAAAAATGTCCAGAAATGATTGAAGCTACTGACTGAATGAAAGGAGCTGGCATCTCACTCTCTTTGAATCTTCTTTATCATGCTAAGAGGAGCAGGAAAAAGCAAAAAATTTCAGAATTGCGCCTTGCAATGCAGAGAAATTACTGTTTGTGCATTTACAAAATTCATTGATTTTTGCCATTGAAAAACATCATGTTATTCATATACCAGAAATGATTGAAGCTACTGACTGAAGGAAAGGATCTGGCATCTCACTCTCTTTGAATCTTCTTTATCATGCTAAGAGGAGCAGGAAAAAGCAAAAAATTTCAGAATTGCACCTTGCAATGCAGAGAAATTACTGTTTGTGCATTTACAATATTCATTGATTTTTGTCATTGAAAAACGTCCAGAAATGATTGAAGCTACTGACTGAATGAAAGGAGCTGGCATCTCACTCTCTTTGAATCTTCTTTATCATGCTAAGAGGAGCAGGAAAAAGCAAAAAATTTCAGAATTGCACCTTGCAATGCGGAGAAATTACTGTTTGTGCATTTACAATATTCATTGATTTTTGCCATTGAAAAATGTCCAGAAATGATTGAAGCTACTGACTGAATGAAAGGAGCTGGCATCTCACTCTCTTTGAATCTTCTTTATCATGCTAAGAGGAGCAGGAAAAAGCAAAAAATTTCAGAATTGCACATTGCAATGCGGAGAAATTACTGTTTGTGCATTTACAATATTCATTGATTTTTGCCATTGAAAAACGTCCAGAAATGATTGAAGCTACTGACTGAATGAAAGGAGCTGGCATCTCACTCTCTTTGAATCTTCTTTATCATGCTAAGAGGAGCAGGAAAAAGCAAAAAATTTCAGAATTGCACCTTGCAATGCGGAGAAATTACTGTTTGTGCATTTACAATATTCATTGATTTTTGCCATTGAAAAACGTCCAGAAATGATTGAAGCTACTGACTGAATGAAAGGAGCTGGCATCTCACTCTCTTTGAATCTTCTTTATCATGCTAAGAGGAGCAGGAAAAAGCAAAAAATTTCAGAATTGCACCTTGCAATGCGGAGAAATTACTGTTTGTGCATTTACAATATTCATTGATTTTTGCCATTGAAAAATGTCCAGAAATGATTGAAGCTACTGACTGAATGAAAGGAGCTGGCATCTCACTCTCTTTGAATCTTCTTTATCATGCTAAGAGGAGCAGGAAAAAGCAAAAAATTTCAGAATTGCGCCTTGCAATGCGGAGAAATTACTGTTTGTGCATTTACAAAATTCATTGATTTTTGCCATTGAAAAACATCATGTTATTCATATACCAGAAATGATTGAAGCTACTGACTGAAGGAAAGGATCTGGCATCTCACTCTCTTTGAATCTTCTTTATCATGCTAAGAGGAGCAGGAAAAAGCAAAAAATTTCAGAATTGCACCTTGCAATGCGGAGAAATTACTGTTTGTGCATTTACAATATTCATTGATTTTTGCCATTGAAAAACGTCCAGAAATGATTGAAGCTACTGACTGAATGAAAGGAGCTGGCATCTCACTCTCTTTGAATCTTCTTTATCATGCTAAGAGGAGCAGGAAAAAGCAAAAAATTTCAGAATTGCACCTTGCAATGCGGAGAAATTACTGTTTGTGCATTTACAATATTCATTGATTTTTGCCATTGAAAAACGTCCAGAAATGATTGAAGCTACTGACTGAATGAAAGGAGCTGGCATCTCACTCTCTTTGAATCTTCTTTATCATGCTAAGAGGAGCAGGAAAAAGCAAAAAATTTCAGAATTGCACCTTGCAATGCGGAGAAATTACTGTTTGTGCATTTACAATATTCATTGATTTTTGCCATTGAAAAATGTCCAGAAATGATTGAAGCTACTGACTGAATGAAAGGAGCTGGCATCTCACTCTCTTTGAATCTTCTTTATCATGCTAAGAGGAGCAGGAAAAAGCAAAAAATTTCAGAATTGCGCCTTGCAATGCGGAGGAATTACTGTTTGTGCATTTACAAAATTCATTGATTTTTGCCATTGAAAAACATCATGTTATTCATATACCAGAAATGATTGAAGCTACTGACTGAAGGAAAGGATCTGGCATCTCACTCTCTTTAAATCTTCTTTATCATGCTAAGAGGAGCAGGAAAAAGCAAAAAATTTCAGAATTGCACCTTGCAATGCGGAGAAATTACTGTTTGTGCATTTACAATATTCATTGATTTTTGCCATTGAAAAACGTCCAGAAATGATTGAAGCTACTGACTGAATGAAAGGAGCTGGCATCTCACTCTCTTTGAATCTTCTTTATCATGCTAAGAGGAGCAGGAGAAAGCAAAAAATTTCAGAATTGCACCTTGCAATGCGGAGAAATTACTGTTTGTGCATTTACAATATTCATTGATTTTTGCGATTGAAAAACATCATGTTATTCATATACCAGAAATGATTGAAGCTACTGACTGAATGAAAGGAGCTGGCATCTCACTCTCTTTGAATCTTCTTTATCATGCTAAGAGGAGCAGGAAAAAGTAAAAAATTTCAGAATTGCACCTTGCAATGCGGAGAAATTACTGTTTGTGCATTTACAATATTCAATGATTTTTGCCATTGAAAAACGTCCAGAAATGATTGAAGCTACTGACTGAATGAAAGGAGCTGGCATCTCACTCTCTTTGAATCTTGTTTATCATGCTAAGAGGAGCAGGAAAAAGCAAAAAATTTCAGAATTGCACCTTGCAATGCGGAGAAATTACTGTTTGTGCATTTACAATATTCATTGATTTTTGCCATTGAAAAACGTCCAGAAATGATTGAAGCTACTGACTGAATGAAAGGAGCTGGCATCTCACTCTCTTTGAATCTTCTTTATCATGCTAAGAGGAGCAGGAAAAAGCAAAAAATTTCAGAATTGCACCTTGCAATGCGGAGAAATTACTGTTTGTGCATTTACAATATTCATTGATTTTTGCTATTGAAAAACATCATGTTATTCATATACCAGAAATGATTGAAGCTACTGACTGAATGAAAGGAGCTGGCATCTCACTCTCTTTGAATCTTCTTTATCATGCTAAGAGGAGCAGGAAAAAGCAAAAAATTTCAGAATTGCACCTTGCAATGCGGAGAAATTACAGTTTGTGCATTTACAATATTCATTGATTTTTGCCATTGAAAAACGTCCAGAAATCATTGAAGCTACTGACTGAATGAAAGGAGCTGGCATCTCACTCTCTTTGAATCTTCTTTATCATGCTAAGAGGAGCAGGAAAAAGCAAAAAATTTCAGAATTGCACCTTGCAATGCGGAGAAATTACTGTTTGTGCATTTACAATATTCATTGATTTTTGCCATTGAAAAACGTCCAGAAATGATTGAAGGTACTGACTGAATGAAAGGAGCTGGCATCTCACTCTCTTTGAATCTTCTTTATCATGCTAAGAGGAGCAGGAAAAAGCAAAAAATTTCAGAATTGCACCTTGCAATGCGGAGAAATTACTGTTTGTGCATTTACAATATTCATTGATTTTTGCCATTGAAAAACGTCCAGAAATGATTGAAGCTACTGACTGAATGAAAGGAGCTGGCATCTCACTCTCTTTGAATCTTCTTTATCATGCTAAGAGGAGCAGGAAAAAGCAAAAAATTTCAGAATTGCACCTTGCAATGTGGAGAAATTACTGTTTGTGCATTTACAATATTCATTGATTTTTGCCATTGAAAAATGTCCAGAAATGATTGAAGCTACTGACTGAATGAAAGGAGCTGGCATCTCACTCTCTTTGAATCTTCTTTATCATGCTAAGAGGAGCAGGAAAAAGCAAAAAATTTCAGAATTGCGCCTTGCAATGCGGAGAAATTACTGTTTGTGCATTTACAAAATTCATTGATTTTTGCCATTGAAAAACATCATGTTATTCATATACCAGAAATGATTGAAGCTACTGACTGAAGGAAAGGATATGGCATCTCACTCTCTTTGAATCTTCTTTATCATGCTTAGAGGAGCAGGAAAAAGCAAAAAATTTCAGAATTGCACCTTGCAATGCGGAGAAATTACTGTTTGTGCATTTACAATATTCATTGATTTTTGCCATTGAAAAACGTCCAGAAATGATTGAAGCTACTGACTGAATGAAAGGAGCTGGCATCTCACTCTCTTTGAATCTTCTTTATCATGCTAAGAGGAGCAGGAAAAAGCAAAAAATTTCAGAATTGCACCTTGCAATGCGGAGAAATTACTGTTTGTGCATTTACAATATTCATTGATTTTTGCGATTGAAAAACATCATGTTATTCATATACCAGAAATGATTGAAGCTACTGACTGAATGAAAGGAGCTGGCATCTCACTCTCTTTGAATCTTCTTTATCATGCTAAGAGGAGCAGGAAAAAGTAAAAAATTTCAGAATTGCACCTTGCAATGCGGAGAAATTACTGTTTGTGCATTTACAATATTCATTGATTTTTGCCATTGAAAAACGTCCAGAAATGATTGAAGCTACTGACTGAATGAAAGGAGCTGGCATCTCACTCTCTTTGAATCTTCTTTATCATGCTAAGAGGAGCAGGAAAAAGCAAAAAATTTCAGAATTGCACCTTGCAATGCGGAGAAATTACTGTTTGTGCATTTACAATATTCATTGATTTTTGCTATTGAAAAACATCATGTTATTCATATACCAGAAATGATTGAAGCTGCTGACTGAATGAAAGGAGCTGGCATCTCACTCTGTTTGAATCTTCTTTATCATGCTAAGAGGAGCAGGAAAAAGCAAAAAATTTCAGAATTGCACCTTGCAATGCGGAGAAATTACAGTTTGTGCATTTACAATATTCATTGATTTTTGCCATTGAAAAACATCCAGAAATGATTGAAGCTACTGACTGAATGAAAGGAGCTGGCATCTCACTCTCTTTGAATCTTCTTTATCATGCTAAGAGGAGCAGGAAAAAGCAAAAAATTTCAGAATTGCACCTTGCAATGCGGAGAAATTACTGTTTGTGCATTTACAATATTCATTGATTTTTGCCATTGAAAAAGGTCCAGAAATAATTGAAGGTACTGACTGAATGAAAGGAGCTGGCATCTCACTCTCTTTGAATCTTCTTTATCATGCTAAGAGGAGCAGGAAAAAGCAAAAAATTTCAGAATTGCACCTTGCAATGCGGAGAAATTACTGTTTGTGCATTTACAATATTCATTGATTTTTGCCATTGAAAAACGTCCAGAAATGATTGAAGCTACTGACTGAATGAAAGGAGCTGGCATCTCACTCTCTTTGAATCTTCTTTATCATGCTAAGAGGAGCAGGAAAAAGCAAAAAATTTCAGAATTGCACCTTGCAATGCGGAGAAGTTACTGTTTGTGCATTTACAATATTCATTGATTTTTGCCATTGAAAAATGTCCAGAAATGATTGAAGCTACTGACTGAATGAAAGGAGCTGGCATCTCACTCTCTTTGAATCTTCTTTATCATGCTAAGAGGAGCAGGAAAAAGCAAAAAATTTCAGAATTGCGCCTTGCAATGTGGAGAAATTACTGTTTGTGCATTTACAAAATTCATTGATTTTTGCCATTGAAAAACATCATGTTATTCATATACCAGTAATGATTGAAGCTACTGACTGAAGGAAAGGATCTGACATCTCACTCTCTTTGAATCTTCTTTATCATGCTAAGAGGAGCAGGAAAAAGCAAAAAATTTCAGAATTGCACCTTGCAATGCGGAGAAATTACTGTTTGTGCATTTACAATATTCATTGATTTTTGCCATTGAAAAACGTCCAGAAATGATTGAAGCTACTGACTGAATGAAAGGAGCTGGCATCTCACTCTCTTTGAATCTTCTTTATCATGCTAAGAGGAGCAGGAAAAAGCAAAAAATTTCAGAATTGCACCTTGCAATGCGGAGAAATTACTGTTTGTGCATTTACAATATTCACTGATTTTTGCCATTGAAAAACGTCCAGAAATGATTGAAGCTACTGACTGAATGAAAGGAGCTGGCATCTCACTCTCTTTGAATCTTCTTTATCATGCTAAGAGGAGCAGGAAAAAGCAAAAAATTTCAGAATTGCACCTTGCAATGCGGAGAAATTACTGTTTGTGCATTTACAATATTCATTGATTTTTGCCATTGAAAAAGGTCCAGAAATAATTGAAGGTACTGACTGAATGAAAGGAGCTGGCATCTCACTCTCTTTGAATCTTCTTTATCATGCTAAGAGGAGCAGGAAAAAGCAAAAAATTTCAGAATTGCACCTTGCAATGCGGAGAAATTACTGTTTGTGCATTTACAATATTCATTGATTTTTGCCATTGAAAAACGTCCAGAAATGATTGAAGCTACTGACTGAATGAAAGGAGCTGGCATCTCACTCTCTTTGAATCTTCTTTATCATGCTAAGAGGAGCAGGAAAAAGCAAAAAATTTCAGAATTGCACCTTGCAATGCGGAGAAATTACTGTTTGTGCATTTACAATATTCATTGATTTTTGCCATTGAAAAATGTCCAGAAATGGTTGAAGCTACTGACTGAATGAAAGGAGCTGGCATCTCACTCTCTTTGAATCTTCTTTATCATGCTAAGAGGAGCAGGAAAAAGCAAAAAATTTCAGAATTGCGCCTTGCAATGTGGAGAAATTATTGTTTGTGCATTTACAAAATTCATTGATTTTTGCCATTGAAAAACATCATGTTATTCATATACCAGTAATGATTGAAGCTACTGACTGATGGAAAGGATCTGACATCTCACTCTCTTTGAATCTTCTTTATCATGCTAAGAGGAGCAGGAAAAAGCAAAAAATTTCAGAATTGCACCTTGCAATGCGGAGAAATTACTGTTTGTGCATTTACAATATTCATTGATTTTTGCCATTGAAAAACGTCCAGAAATGATTGAAGCTACTGACTGAATGAAAGGAGCTGGCATCTCACTCTCTTTGAATCTTCTTTATCATGCTAAGAGGAGCAGGAAAAAGCAAAAAATTTCAGAATTGCACCTTGCAATGCGGAGAAATTACTGTTTGTGCATTTACAATATTCACTGATTTTTGCCATTGAAAAACGTCCAGAAATGATTGAAGCTACTGACTGAATGAAAGGAGCTGGCATCTCACTCTCTTTGAATCTTCTTTATCATGCTAAGAGGAGCAGGAAAAAGCAAAAAATTTCAGAATTGCACCTTGCAATGCGGAGAAATTACTGTTTGTGCATTTACAATATTCATTGATTTTTGCCATTGAAAAATGTCCAGAAATGATTGAAGCTACTGACTGAATGAAAGGAGCTGGCATCTCACTCTCTTTGAATCTTCTTTATCATGCTAAGAGGAGCAGGAAAAAGCAAAAAATTTCAGAATTGCGCCTTGCAATGCAGAGAAATTACTGTTTGTGCATTTACAAAATTCATTGATTTTTGCCATTGAAAAACATCATGTTATTCATATACCAGAAATGATTGAAGCTACTGACTGAAGGAAAGGATCTGGCATCTCACTCTCTTTGAATCTTCTTTATCATGCTAAGAGGAGCAGGAAAAAGCAAAAAATTTCAGAATTGCACCTTGCAATGCAGAGAAATTACTGTTTGTGCATTTACAATATTCATTGATTTTTGTCATTGAAAAACGTCCAGAAATGATTGAAGCTACTGACTGAATGAAAGGAGCTGGCATCTCACTCTCTTTGAATCTTCTTTATCATGCTAAGAGGAGCAGGAAAAAGCAAAAAATTTCAGAATTGCACCTTGCAATGCGGAGAAATTACTGTTTGTGCATTTACAATATTCATTGATTTTTGCCATTGAAAAATGTCCAGAAATGATTGAAGCTACTGACTGAATGAAAGGAGCTGGCATCTCACTCTCTTTGAATCTTCTTTATCATGCTAAGAGGAGCAGGAAAAAGCAAAAAATTTCAGAATTGCACATTGCAATGCGGAGAAATTACTGTTTGTGCATTTACAATATTCATTGATTTTTGCCATTGAAAAACGTCCAGAAATGATTGAAGCTACTGACTGAATGAAAGGAGCTGGCATCTCACTCTCTTTGAATCTTCTTTATCATGCTAAGAGGAGCAGGAAAAAGCAAAAAATTTCAGAATTGCACCTTGCAATGCGGAGAAATTACTGTTTGTGCATTTACAATATTCATTGATTTTTGCCATTGAAAAACGTCCAGAAATGATTGAAGCTACTGACTGAATGAAAGGAGCTGGCATCTCACTCTCTTTGAATCTTCTTTATCATGCTAAGAGGAGCAGGAAAAAGCAAAAAATTTCAGAATTGCACCTTGCAATGCGGAGAAATTACTGTTTGTGCATTTACAATATTCATTGATTTTTGCCATTGAAAAATGTCCAGAAATGATTGAAGCTACTGACTGAATGAAAGGAGCTGGCATCTCACTCTCTTTGAATCTTCTTTATCATGCTAAGAGGAGCAGGAAAAAGCAAAAAATTTCAGAATTGCGCCTTGCAATGCGGAGAAATTACTGTTTGTGCATTTACAAAATTCATTGATTTTTGCCATTGAAAAACATCATGTTATTCATATACCAGAAATGATTGAAGCTACTGACTGAAGGAAAGGATCTGGCATCTCACTCTCTTTGAATCTTCTTTATCATGCTAAGAGGAGCAGGAAAAAGCAAAAAATTTCAGAATTGCACCTTGCAATGCGGAGAAATTACTGTTTGTGCATTTACAATATTCATTGATTTTTGCCATTGAAAAACGTCCAGAAATGATTGAAGCTACTGACTGAATGAAAGGAGCTGGCATCTCACTCTCTTTGAATCTTCTTTATCATGCTAAGAGGAGCAGGAAAAAGCAAAAAATTTCAGAATTGCACCTTGCAATGCGGAGAAATTACTGTTTGTGCATTTACAATATTCATTGATTTTTGCCATTGAAAAACGTCCAGAAATGATTGAAGCTACTGACTGAATGAAAGGAGCTGGCATCTCACTCTCTTTGAATCTTCTTTATCATGCTAAGAGGAGCAGGAAAAAGCAAAAAATTTCAGAATTGCACCTTGCAATGCGGAGAAATTACTGTTTGTGCATTTACAATATTCATTGATTTTTGCCATTGAAAAATGTCCAGAAATGATTGAAGCTACTGACTGAATGAAAGGAGCTGGCATCTCACTCTCTTTGAATCTTCTTTATCATGCTAAGAGGAGCAGGAAAAAGCAAAAAATTTCAGAATTGCGCCTTGCAATGCGGAGAAATTACTGTTTGTGCATTTACAAAATTCATTGATTTTTGCCATTGAAAAACATCATGTTATTCATATACCAGAAATGATTGAAGCTACTGACTGAAGGAAAGGATCTGGCATCTCACTCTCTTTGAATCTTCTTTATCATGCTAAGAGGAGCAGGAAAAAGCAAAAAATTTCAGAATTGCACCTTGCAATGCGGAGAAATTACTGTTTGTGCATTTACAATATTCATTGATTTTTGCCATTGAAAAACGTCCAGAAATGATTGAAGCTACTGACTGAATGAAAGGAGCTGGCATCTCACTCTCTTTGAATCTTCTTTATCATGCTAAGAGGAGCAGGAAAAAGCAAAAAATTTCAGAATTGCACCTTGCAATGCGGAGAAATTACTGTTTGTGCATTTACAATATTCATTGATTTTTGCCATTGAAAAATGTCCAGAAATGATTGAAGCTACTGACTGAATGAAAGGAGCTGGCATCTCACTCTCTTTGAATCTTCTTTATCATGCTAAGAGGAGCAGGAAAAAGCAAAAAATTTCAGAATTGCACATTGCAATGCGGAGAAATTACTGTTTGTGCATTTACAATATTCATTGATTTTTGCCATTGAAAAACGTCCAGAAATGATTGAAGCTACTGACTGAATGAAAGGAGCTGGCATCTCACTCTCTTTGAATCTTCTTTATCATGCTAAGAGGAGCAGGAAAAAGCAAAAAATTTCAGAATTGCACCTTGCAATGCGGAGAAATTACTGTTTGTGCATTTACAATATTCATTGATTTTTGCCATTGAAAAACGTCCAGAAATGATTGAAGCTACTGACTGAATGAAAGGAGCTGGCATCTCACTCTCTTTGAATCTTCTTTATCATGCTAAGAGGAGCAGGAAAAAGCAAAAAATTTCAGAATTGCACCTTGCAATGCGGAGAAATTACTGTTTGTGCATTTACAATATTCATTGATTTTTGCCATTGAAAAATGTCCAGAAATGATTGAAGCTACTGACTGAATGAAAGGAGCTGGCATCTCACTCTCTTTGAATCTTCTTTATCATGCTAAGAGGAGCAGGAAAAAGCAAAAAATTTCAGAATTGCGCCTTGCAATGCGGAGAAATTACTGTTTGTGCATTTACAAAATTCATTGATTTTTGCCATTGAAAAACATCATGTTATTCATATACCAGAAATGATTGAAGCTACTGACTGAAGGAAAGGATCTGGCATCTCACTCTCTTTGAATCTTCTTTATCATGCTAAGAGGAGCAGGAAAAAGCAAAAAATTTCAGAATTGCACCTTGCAATGCGGAGAAATTACTGTTTGTGCATTTACAATATTCATTGATTTTTGCCATTGAAAAACGTCCAGAAATGATTGAAGCTACTGACTGAATGAAAGGAGCTGGCATCTCACTCTCTTTGAATCTTCTTTATCATGCTAAGAGGAGCAGGAAAAAGCAAAAAATTTCAGAATTGCACCTTGCAATGCGGAGAAATTACTGTTTGTGCATTTACAATATTCATTGATTTTTGCCATTGAAAAACGTCCAGAAATGATTGAAGCTACTGACTGAATGAAAGGAGCTGGCATCTCACTCTCTTTGAATCTTCTTTATCATGCTAAGAGGAGCAGGAAAAAGCAAAAAATTTCAGAATTGCACCTTGCAATGCGGAGAAATTACTGTTTGTGCATTTACAATATTCATTGATTTTTGCCATTGAAAAATGTCCAGAAATGATTGAAGCTACTGACTGAATGAAAGGAGCTGGCATCTCACTCTCTTTGAATCTTCTTTATCATGCTAAGAGGAGCAGGAAAAAGCAAAAAATTTCAGAATTGCGCCTTGCAATGCGGAGAAATTACTGTTTGTGCATTTACAAAATTCATTGATTTTTGCCATTGAAAAACATCATGTTATTCATATACCAGAAATGATTGAAGCTACTGACTGAAGGAAAGGATCTGGCATCTCACTCTCTTTGAATATTCTTTATCATGCTAAGAGGAGCAGGAAAAAGCAAAAAATTTCGGAATTGCACCTTGCAATGCGGAGAAATTACTGTTTGTGCATTTACAATATTCATTGATTTTTGCCATTGAAAAACGTCCAGAAATGATTGAAGCTACTGACTGAATGAAAGGAGCTGGCATCTCACTCTCTTTGAATCTTCTTTATCATGCTAAGAGGAGCAGGAAAAAGCAAAAAATTTCAGAATTGCACCTTGCAATGCGGAGAAATTACTGTTTGTGCATTTACAATATTCATTGATTTTTGCGATTGAAAAACATCATGTTATTCATATACCAGAAATGATTGAAGCTACTGACTGAATGAAAGGAGCTGGCATCTCACTCTCTTTGAATCTTCTTTATCATGCTAAGAGGAGCAGGAAAAAGTAAAAAATTTCAGAATTGCACCTTGCAATGCGGAGAAATTACTGTTTGTGCATTTACAATATTCAATGATTTTTGCCATTGAAAAACGTCCAGAAATGATTGAAGCTACTGACTGAATGAAAGGAGCTGGCATCTCACTCTCTTTGAATCTTGTTTATCATGCTAAGAGGAGCAGGAAAAAGCAAAAAATTTCAGAATTGCACCTTGCAATGCGGAGAAATTACTGTTTGTGCATTTACAATATTCATTGATTTTTGCCATTGAAAAACGTCCAGAAATGATTGAAGCTACTGACTGAATGAAAGGAGCTGGCATCTCACTCTCTTTGAATCTTCTTTATCATGCTAAGAGGAGCAGGAAAAAGCAAAAAATTTCAGAATTGCACCTTGCAATGCGGAGAAATTACTGTTTGTGCATTTACAATATTCATTGATTTTTGCTATTGAAAAACATCATGTTATTCATATACCAGAAATGATTGAAGCTACTGACTGAATGAAAGGAGCTGGCATCTCACTCTCTTTGAATCTTCTTTATCATGCTAAGAGGAGCAGGAAAAAGCAAAAAATTTCAGAATTGCACCTTGCAATGCGGAGAAATTACAGTTTGTGCATTTACAATATTCATTGATTTTTGCCATTGAAAAACGTCCAGAAATGATTGAAGCTACTGACTGAATGAAAGGAGCTGGCATCTCACTCTCTTTGAATCTTCTTTATCATGCTAAGAGGAGCAGGAAAAAGCAAAAAATTTCAGAATTGCACCTTGCAATGCGGAGAAATTACTGTTTGTGCATTTACAATATTCATTGATTTTTGCCATTGAAAAACGTCCAGAAATGATTGAAGGTACTGACTGAATGAAAGGAGCTGGCATCTCACTCTCTTTGAATCTTCTTTATCATGCTAAGAGGAGCAGGAAAAAGCAAAAAATTTCAGAATTGCACCTTGCAATGCGGAGAAATTACTGTTTGTGCATTTACAATATTCATTGATTTTTGCCATTGAAAAACGTCCAGAAATGATTGAAGCTACTGACTGAATGAAAGGAGCTGGCATCTCACTCTCTTTGAATCTTCTTTATCATGCTAAGAGGAGCAGGAAAAAGCAAAAAATTTCAGAATTGCACCTTGCAATGCGGAGAAATTACTGTTTGTGCATTTACAATATTCATTGATTTTTGCCATTGAAAAATGTCCAGAAATGATTGAAGCTACTGACTGAATGAAAGGAGCTGGCATCTCACTCTCTTTGAATCTTCTTTATCATGCTAAGAGGAGCAGGAAAAAGCAAAAAATTTCAGAATTGCGCCTTGCAATGCGGAGAAATTACTGTTTGTGCATTTACAAAATTCATTGATTTTTGCCATTGAAAAACATCATGTTATTCATATACCAGAAATGATTGAAGCTACTGACTGAAGGAAAGGATATGGCATCTCACTCTCTTTGAATCTTCTTTATCATGCTTAGAGGAGCAGGAAAAAGCAAAAAATTTCAGAATTGCACCTTGCAATGCGGAGAAATTACTGTTTGTGCATTTACAATATTCATTGATTTTTGCCATTGAAAAACGTCCAGAAATGATTGAAGCTACTGACTGAATGAAAGGAGCTGGCATCTCACTCTCTTTGAATCTTCTTTATCATGCTAAGAGGAGCAGGAAAAAGCAAAAAATTTCAGAATTACACCTTGCAATGCGGAGAAATTACTGTTTGTGCATTTACAATATTCATTGATTTTTGCGATTGAAAAACATCATGTTATTCATATACCAGAAATGATTGAAGCTACTGACTGAATGAAAGGAGCTGGCATCTCACTCTCTTTGAATCTTCTTTATCATGCTAAGAGGAGCAGGAAAAAGTAAAAAATTTCAGAATTGCACCTTGCAATGCGGAGAAATTACTGTTTGTGCATTTACAATATTCATTGATTTTTGCCATTGAAAAACGTCCAGAAATGATTGAAGCTACTGACTGAATGAAAGGAGCTGGCATCTCACTCTCTTTGAATCTTCTTTATCATGCTAAGAGGAGCAGGAAAAAGCAAAAAATTTCAGAATTGCACCTTGCAATGCGGAGAAATTACTGTTTGTGCATTTACAATATTCATTGATTTTTGCTATTGAAAAACATCATGTTATTCATATACCAGAAATGATTGAAGCTACTGACTGAATGAAAGGAGCTGGCATCTCACTCTCTTTGAATCTTCTTTATCATGCTAAGAGGAGCAGGAAAAAGCAAAAAATTTCAGAATTGCACCTTGCAATGCGGAGAAATTACAGTTTGTGCATTTACAATATTCATTGATTTTTGCCATTGAAAAACGTCCATAAATGATTGAAGCTACTGACTGAATGAAAGGAGCTTGCATCTCACTCTCTTTGAATCTTCTTTATCATGCTAAGAGGAGCAGGAAAAAGCAAAAAATTTCAGAATTGCACCTTGCAATGCGGAGAAATTACTGTTTGTGCATTTACAATATTCATTGATTTTTGCCATTGAAAAAGGTCCAGAAATAATTGAAGGTACTGACTGAATGAAAGGAGCTGGCATCTCACTCTCTTTGAATCTTCTTTATCATGCTAAGAGGAGCAGGAAAAAGCAAAAAATTTCAGAATTGCACCTTGCAATGCGGAGAAATTACTGTTTGTGCATTTACAATATTCATTGATTTTTGCCATTGAAAAACGTCCAGAAATGATTGAAGCTACTGACTGAATGAAAGGAGCTGGCATCTCACTCTCTTTGAATCTTCTTTATCATGCTAAGAGGAGCAGGAAAAAGCAAAAAATTTCAGAATTGCACCTTGCAATGCGGAGAAATTACTGTTTGTGCATTTACAATATTCATTGATTTTTGCCATTGAAAAATGTCCAGAAATGATTGAAGCTACTGACTGAATGAAAGGAGCTGGCATCTCACTCTCTTTGAATCTTCTTTATCATGCTAAGAGGAGCAGGAAAAAGCAAAAAATTTCAGAATTGCGCCTTGCAATGCGGAGAAATTACTGTTTGTGCATTTACAAAATTCATTGATTTTTGCCATTGAAAAACATCATGTTATTCATATACCAGAAATGATTGAAGCTACTGACTGAAGGAAAGGATCTGGCATCTCACTCTCTTTGAATCTTCTTTATCATGCTTAGAGGAGCAGGAAAAAGCAAAAAATTTCAGAATTGCACCTTGCAATGCGGAGAAATTACTGTTTGTGCATTTACAATATTCATTGATTTTTGCCATTGAAAAACGTCCAGAAATGATTGAAGCTACTGACTGAATGAAAGGAGCTGGCATCTCACTCTCTTTGAATCTTCTTTATCATGCTAAGAGGAGCAGGAAAAAGCAAAAAATTTCAGAATTGCACCTTGCAATGCGGAGAAATTACTGTTTGTGCATTTACAATATTCATTGATTTTTGCCATTGAAAAACGTCCAGAAATGATTGAAGCTACTGACTGAATGAAAGGAGCTGGCATCTCACTCTCTTTGAATCTTCTTTATCATGCTAAGAGGAGCAGGAAAAAGCAAAAAATTTCAGAATTGCACCTTGCAATGCGGAGAAATTACTGTTTGTGCATTTACAATATTCATTGATTTTTGCCATTGAAAAACATCATGTTATTCATATACCAGAAATGATTGAAGCTACTGACTGAATGAAAGGAGCTGGCATCTCAATCTCTTTGAATCTTCTTTATCATGCTAAGAGGAGCAGGAAAAAGTAAAAAATTTCAGAATTGCACCTTGCAATGCGGAGAAATTACTGTTTGTGCATTTATAATATTCAATGATTTTTGCCATTGAAAAACGTCCAGAAATGATTGAAGCTACTGACTGAACGAAAGGAGCTGGCATCTCACTCTCTTTGAATCTTCTTTATCATGCTAAGAGGAGCAGGAAAAAGCAAAAAATTTCAGAATTGCACCTTGCAATGCGGAGAAATTACTGTTTGTGCATTTACAATATTCATTGATTTTTGCCATTGAAAAACATCATGTTATTCATGTACCAGAAATGTTTGAAGCTACTGACTGAATGAAAGGAGCTGGCATCTCACTCTCTTTGAATCTTCTTTATCATGCTAAGAGGAGCAGGAAAAAGCAAAAAATTTCAGAATTGCACATTGCAATGCGGAGAAATTACTGTTTGTGCATTTACAATATTCATTGATTTTTGCCATTGAAAAACGTCCAGAAATGATTGAAGCTACTGACTGAATGAAAGGAGCTGGCATCTCACTCTCTTTGAATCTTCTTTATCATGCTAAGAGGAGCAGGAAAAAGCAAAAAATTTCAGAATTGCACCTTGCAATGCGGAGAAATTACTGTTTGTGCATTTACAATATTCATTGATTTTTGCCATTGAAAAACGTCCAGAAATGATTGAAGCTACTGACTGAATGAAAGGAGCTGGCATCTCACTCTCTTTGAATCTTCTTTATCATGCTAAGAGGAGCAGGAAAAAGCAAAAAATTTCAGAATTGCACCTTGCAATGCGGAGAAATTACTGTTTGTGCATTTACAATATTCATTGATTTTTGCCATTGAAAAAGGTCCAGAAATAATTGAAGGTACTGACTGAATGAAAGGAGCTGGCATCTCACTCTCTTTGAATCTTCTTTATCATGCTAAGAGGAGCAGGAAAAAGCAAAAAATTTCAGAATTGCACCTTGCAATGCGGAGAAATTACTGTTTGTGCATTTACAATATTCATTGATTTTTGCCATTGAAAAACGTCCAGAAATGATTGAAGCTACTGACTGAATGAAAGGAGCTGGCATCTCACTCTCTTTGAATCTTCTTTATCATGCTAAGAGGAGCAGGAAAAAGCAAAAAATTTCAGAATTGCACCTTGCAATGCGGAGAAATTACTGTTTGTGCATTTACAATATTCATTGATTTTTGCCATTGAAAAATGTCCAGAAATGATTGAAGCTACTGACTGAATGAAAGGAGCTGGCATCTCACTCTCTTTGAATCTTCTTTATCATGCTAAGAGGAGCAGGAAAAAGCAAAAAATTTCAGAATTGCGCCTTGCAATGCGGAGAAATTACTGTTTGTGCATTTACAAAATTCATTGATTTTTGCCATTGAAAAACATCATGTTATTCATATACCAGAAATGATTGAAGCTACTGACTGAAGGAAAGGATCTGGCATCTCACTCTCTTTGAATCTTCTTTATCATGCTTAGAGGAGCAGGAAAAAGCAAAAAATTTCAGAATTGCACCTTGCAATGCGGAGAAATTACTGTTTGTGCATTTACAATATTCATTGATTTTTGCCATTGAAAAACGTCCAGAAATGATTGAAGCTACTGACTGAATGAAAGGAGCTGGCATCTCACTCTCTTTGAATCTTCTTTATCATGCTAAGAGGAGCAGGAAAAAGCAAAAAATTTCAGAATTGCACCTTGCAATGCGGAGAAATTACTGTTTGTGCATTTACAATATTCATTGATTTTTGCCATTGAAAAACGTCCAGAAATGATTGAAGCTACTGACTGAATGAAAGGAGCTGGCATCTCACTCTCTTTGAATCTTCTTTATCATGCTAAGAGGAGCAGGAAAAAGCAAAAAATTTCAGAATTGCACCTTGCAATGCGGAGAAATTACTGTTTGTGCATTTACAATATTCATTGATTTTTGCCATTGAAAAACATCATGTTATTCATATACCAGAAATGATTGAAGCTACTGACTGAATGAAAGGAGCTGGCATCTCAATCTCTTTGAATCTTCTTTATCATGCTAAGAGGAGCAGGAAAAAGTAAAAAATTTCAGAATTGCACCTTGCAATGCGGAGAAATTACTGTTTGTGCATTTATAATATTCAATGATTTTTGCCATTGAAAAACGTCCAGAAATGATTGAAGCTACTGACTGAACGAAAGGAGCTGGCATCTCACTCTCTTTGAATCTTCTTTATCATGCTAAGAGGAGCAGGAAAAAGCAAAAAATTTCAGAATTGCACCTTGCAATGCGGAGAAATTACTGTTTGTGCATTTACAATATTCATTGATTTTTGCCATTGAAAAACATCATGTTATTCATGTACCAGAAATGTTTGAAGCTACTGACTGAATGAAAGGAGCTGGCATCTCACTCTCTTTGAATCTTCTTTATCATGCTAAGAGGAGCAGGAAAAAGCAAAAAATTTCAGAATTGCACATTGCAATGCGGAGAAATTACTGTTTGTGCATTTACAATATTCATTGATTTTTGCCATTGAAAAACGTCCAGAAATGATTGAAGCTACTGACTGAATGAAAGGAGCTGGCATCTCACTCTCTTTGAATCTTCTTTATCATGCTAAGAGGAGCAGGAAAAAGCAAAAAATTTCAGAATTGCACCTTGCAATGCGGAGAAATTACTGTTTGTGCATTTACAATATTCATTGATTTTTGCCATTGAAAAACGTCCAGAAATGATTGAAGCTACTGACTGAATGAAAGGAGCTGGCATCTCTCTCTCTTTGAATCTTCTTTATCATGCTAAGAGGAGCAGGAAAAAGCAAAAAATTTCAGAATTGCACCTTGCAATGCGGAGAAATTACTGTTTGTGCATTTACAATATTCATTGATTTTTGCCATTGAAAAATGTCCAGAAATGATTGAAGCTACTGACTGAATGAAAGGAGCTGGCATCTCACTCTCTTTGAATCTTCTTTATCATGCTAAGAGGAGCAGGAAAAAGCAAAAAATTTCAGAATTGCGCCTTGCAATGCGGAGAAATTACTGTTTGTGCATTTACAAAATTCATTGATTTTTGCCATTGAAAAACATCATGCTATTAATATACCAGAAATGATAGAAGCTACTGACTGAAGGAAAGGATCTGGCATCTCACTCTCTTTGAATCTTCTTTATCATGCTAAGAGGAGCAGGAAAAAGCAAAAAATTTCAGAATTGCACCTTGCAATGCGGAGAAATTACTGTTTGTGCATTTACAATATTCATTGATTTTTGCCATTGAAAAACGTCCAGAAATGATTGAAGCTACTGACTGAATGAAAGGAGCTGGCATCTCACTCTCTTTGAATCTTCTTTATCATGCTAAGAGGAGCAGGAAAAAGCAAAAAATTTCAGAATTGCACCTTGCAATGCGGAGAAATTACTGTTTGTGCATTTACAATATTCATTGATTTTTGCCATTGAAAAACGTCCATAAATGATTGAAGCTACTGACTGAATGAAAGGAGCTGGCATCTCACTCTCTTTGAATCTTCTTTATCATGCTAAGAGGAGCAGGAAAAAGCAAAAAATTTCAGAATTGCACCTTGCAATGCGGAGAAATTACTGTTTGTGCATTTACAATATTCATTGATTTTTGCCATTGAAAAAGGTCCAGAAATAATTGAAGGTACTGACTGAATGAAAGGAGCTGGCATCTCACTCTCTTTGAATCTTCTTTATCATGCTAAGAGGAGCAGGAAAAAGCAAAAAATTTCAGAATTGCACCTTGCAATGCGGAGAAATTACTGTTTGTGCATTTACAATATTCATTGATTTTTGCCATTGAAAAACGTCCAGAAATGATTGAAGCTACTGACTGAATGAAAGGAGCTGGCATCTCACTCTCTTTGAATCTTCTTTATCATGCTAAGAGGAGCAGGAAAAAGCAAAAAATTTCAGAATTGCACCTTGCAATGCGGAGAAATTACTGTTTGTGCATTTACAATATTCATTGATTTTTGCCATTGAAAAATGTCCAGAAATGATTGAAGCTACTGACTGAATGAAAGGAGCTGGCATCTCACTCTCTTTGAATCTTCTTTATCATGCTAAGAGGAGCAGGAAAAAGCAAAAAATTTCAGAATTGCGCCTTGCAATGCGGAGAAATTACTGTTTGTGCATTTACAAAATTCATTGATTTTTGCCATTGAAAAACATCATGTTATTCATATACCAGAAATGATTGAAGCTACTGACTGAAGGAAAGGATCTGGCATCTCACTCTCTTTGAATCTTCTTTATCATGCTTAGAGGAGCAGGAAAAAGCAAAAAATTTCAGAATTGCACCTTGCAATGCGGAGAAATTACTGTTTGTGCATTTACAATATTCATTGATTTTTGCCATTGAAAAACGTCCAGAAATGATTGAAGCTACTGACTGAATGAAAGGAGCTGGCATCTCACTCTCTTTGAATCTTCTTTATCATGCTAAGAGGAGCAGGAAAAAGCAAAAAATTTCAGAATTGCACCTTGCAATGCGGAGAAATTACTGTTTGTGCATTTACAATATTCATTGATTTTTGCGATTGAAAAACATCATGTTATTCATATACCAGAAATGATTGAAGCTACTGACTGAATGAAAGGAGCTGGCATCTCACTCTCTTTGAATCTTCTTTATCATGCTAAGAGGAGCAGGAAAAAGTAAAAAATTTCAGAATTGCACCTTGCAATGCGGAGAAATTACTGCTTGTGCATTTACAATATTCAATGATTTTTGCCATTGAAAAACGTCCAGAAATGATTGAAGCTACTGACTGAATGAAAGGAGCTGGCATCTCACTCTCTTTGAATCTTGTTTATCATGCTAAGAGGAGCAGGAAAAAGCAAAAAATTTCAGAATTGCACCTTGCAATGCGGAGAAATTACTGTTTGTGCATTTACAATATTCATTGATTTTTGCCATTGAAAAACGTCCAGAAATGATTGAAGCTATTGACTGAATGAAAGGAGCTGGCATCTCACTCTCTTTGAATCTTCTTTATCATGCTAAGAGGAGCAGGAAAAAGCAAAAAATTTCAGAATTGCACCTTGCAATGCGGAGAAATTACTGTTTGTGCATTTACAATATTCATTGATTTTTGCCATTGAAAAACATCATGTTATTCATATACCAGAAATGATTGAAGCTACTGACTGAATGAAAGGAGCTGGCATCTCACTCTCTTTGAATCTTCTTTATCATGCTAAGAGGAGCAGGAAAAAGTAAAAAATTTCAGAATTGCACCTTGCAATGCGGAGAAATTACTGTTTGTGCATTTATAATATTCAATGATTTTTGCCATTGAAAAACGTCCAGAAATGATTGAAGCTACTGACTGAACGAAAGGAGCTGGCATCTCACTCTCTTTGAATCTTCTTTATCATGCTAAGAGGAGCAGGAAAAAGCAAAAAATTTCAGAATTGCACCTTGCAATGCGGAGAAATTACTGTTTGTGCATTTACAATATTCATTGATTTTTGCCATTGAAAAACATCATGTTATTCATGTACCAGAAATGTTTGAAGCTACTGACTGAATGAAAGGAGCTGGCATCTCACTCTCTTTGAATCTTCTTTATCATGCTAAGAGGAGCAGGAAAAAGCAAAAAATTTCAGAATTGCACATTGCAATGCGGAGAAATTACTGTTTGTGCATTTACAATATTCATTGATTTTTGCCATTGAAAAACGTCCAGAAATGATTGAAGCTACTGATTGAATGAAAGGAGCTGGCATCTCACTCTCTTTGAATCTTCTTTATCATGCTAAGAGGAGCAGGAAAAAGCAAAAAATTTCAGAATTGCACCTTGCAATGCGGAGAAATTACTGTTTGTGCATTTACAATATTCATTGATTTTTGCCATTGAAAATGTCCAGAAATGATTGAAGCTACTGACTGAATGAAAGGAGCTGGCATCTCACTCTCTTTGAATCTTCTTTATCATGCTAAGAGGAGCAGGAAAAAGCAAAAAATTTCAGAATTGCACCTTGCAATGCGGAGAAATTACTGTTTGTGCATTTACAATATTCATTGATTTTTGCCATTGAAAAATGTCCAGAAATGATTGAAGCTACTGACTGAATGAAAGGAGCTGGCATCTCACTCTCTTTGAATCTTCTTTATCATGCTAAGAGGAGCAGGAAAAAGCAAAAAATTTCAGAATTGCGCCTTGCAATGCGGAGAAATTACTGTTTGTGCATTTACAAAATTCATTGATTTTTGCCATTGAAAAACATCATGTTATTCATATACCAGAAATGATTGAAGCTACTGACTGAAGGAAAGGATCTGGCATCTCACTCTCTTTGAATCTTCTTTATCATGCTAAGAGGAGCAGGAAAAAGCAAAAAATTTCAGAATTGCACCTTGCAATGCGGAGAAATTACTGTTTGTGCATTTACAATATTCATTGATTTTTGCCATTGAAAAACGTCCAGAAATGATTGAAGCTACTGACTGAATGAAAGGAGCTGGCATCTCACTCTCTTTGAATCTTCTTTATCATGCTAAGAGGAGCAGGAAAAAGCAAAAAATTTCAGAATTGCACCTTGCAATGCGGAGAAATTACTGTTTGTGCATTTACAATATTCATTGATTTTTGCCATTGAAAAACGTCCATAAATGATTGAAGCTACTGACTGAATGAAAGGAGCTGGCATCTCACTCTCTTTGAATCTTCTTTATCATGCTAAGAGGAGCAGGAAAAAGCAAAAAATTTCAGAATTGCACCTTGCAATGCGGAGAAATTACTGTTTGTGCATTTACAATATTCATTGATTTTTGCCATTGAAAAACGTCCATAAATGATTGAAGCTACTGACTGAATGAAAGGAGCTGGCATCTCACTCTCTTTGAATCTTCTTTATCATGCTAAGAGGAGCAGGAAAAAGCAAAAAATTTCAGAATTGCACCTTGCAATGCGGAGAAATTACTGTTTGTGCATTTACAATATTCATTGATTTTTGCCATTGAAAAATGTCCAGAAATGATTGAAGCTACTGACTGAATGAAAGGAGCTGGCATCTCACTCTCTTTGAATCTTCTTTATCATGCTAAGAGGAGCAGGAAAAAGCAAAAAATTTCAGAATTGCGCCTTGCAATGCGGAGAAATTACTGTTTGTGCATTTACAAAATTCATTGATTTTTGACATTGAAAAACATCATGTTATTCATATACCAGAAATGATTGAAGCTACTGACTGAAGGAAAGGATCTGGCATCTCACTCTCTTTGAATCTTCTTTATCATGCTTAGAGGAGCAGGAAAAAGCAAAAAATTTCAGAATTGCACCTTGCAATGCGGAGAAATTACTGTTTGTGCATTTACAATATTCATTGATTTTTGCCATTGAAAAACGTCCAGAAATGATTGAAGCTACTGACTGAATGAAAGGAGCTGGCATCTCACTCTCTTTGAATCTTCTTTATCATGCTAAGAGGAGCAGGAAAAAGCAAAAAATTTCAGAATTGCACCTTGCAATGCGGAGAAATTACTGTTTGTGCATTTACAATATTCATTGATTTTTGCGATTGAAAAACATCATGTTATTCATATACCAGAAATGATTGAAGCTACTGACTGAATGAAAGGAGCTGGCATCTCACTCTCTTTGAATCTTCTTTATCATGCTAAGAGGAGCAGGAAAAAGTAAAAAATTTCAGAATTGCACCTTGCAATGCGGGGAAATTACTGTTTGTGCATTTACAATATTCAATGATTTTTGCCATTGAAAAACGTCCAGAAATGATTGAAGCTACTGACTGAATGAAAGGAGCTGGCATCTCACTCTCTTTGAATCTTGTTTATCATGCTAAGAGGAGCAGGAAAAAGCAAAAAATTTCAGAATTGCACCTTGCAATGCGGAGAAATTACTGTTTGTGCATTTACAATATTCATTGATTTTTGCCATTGAAAAACGTCCAGAAATGATTGAAGCTATTGACTGAATGAAAGGAGCTGGCATCTCACTCTCTTTGAATCTTCTTTATCATGCTAAGAGGAGCAGGAAAAAGCAAAAAATTTCAGAATTGCACCTTGCAATGCGGAGAAATTACTGTTTGTGCATTTACAATATTCATTGATTTTTGCCATTGAAAAACATCATGTTATTCATATACCAGAAATGATTGAAGCTACTGACTGAATGAAAGGAGCTGGCATCTCACTCTCTTTGAATCTTCTTTATCATGCTAAGAGGAGCAGGAAAAAGTAAAAAATTTCAGAATTGCACCTTGCAATGCGGAGAAATTACTGTTTGTGCATTTATAATATTCAATGATTTTTGCCATTGAAAAACGTCCAGAAATGATTGAAGCTACTGACTGAACGAAAGGAGCTGGCATCTCACTCTCTTTGAATCTTCTTTATCATGCTAAGAGGAGCAGGAAAAAGCAAAAAATTTCAGAATTGCACCTTGCAATGCGGAGAAATTACTGTTTGTGCATTTACAATATTCATTGATTTTTGCCATTGAAAAACATCATGTTATTCATGTACCAGAAATGTTTGAAGCTACTGACTGAATGAAAGGAGCTGGCATCTCACTCTCTTTGAATCTTCTTTATCATGCTAAGAGGAGCAGGAAAAAGCAAAAAATTTCAGAATTGCACATTGCAATGCGGAGAAATTACTGTTTGTGCATTTACAATATTCATTGATTTTTGCCATTGAAAAACGTCCAGAAATGATTGAAGCTACTGATTGAATGAAAGGAGCTGGCATCTCACTCTCTTTGAATCTTCTTTATCATGCTAAGAGGAGCAGGAAAAAGCAAAAAATTTCAGAATTGCACCTTGCAATGCGGAGAAATTACTGTTTGTGCATTTACAATATTCATTGATTTTTGCCATTGAAAATGTCCAGAAATGATTGAAGCTACTGACTGAATGAAAGGAGCTGGCATCTCACTCTCTTTGAATCTTCTTTATCATGCTAAGAGGAGCAGGAAAAAGCAAAAAATTTCAGAATTGCACCTTGCAATGCGGAGAAATTACTGTTTGTGCATTTACAATATTCATTGATTTTTGCCATTGAAAAATGTCCAGAAATGATTGAAGCTACTGACTGAATGAAAGGAGCTGGCATCTCACTCTCTTTGAATCTTCTTTATCATGCTAAGAGGAGCAGGAAAAAGCAAAAAATTTCAGAATTGCGCCTTGCAATGCGGAGAAATTACTGTTTGTGCATTTACAAAATTCATTGATTTTTGCCATTGAAAAACATCATGTTATTCATATACCAGAAATGATTGAAGCTACTGACTGAAGGAAAGGATCTGGCATCTCACTCTCTTTGAATCTTCTTTATCATGCTAAGAGGAGCAGGAAAAAGCAAAAAATTTCAGAATTGCACCTTGCAATGCGGAGAAATTACTGTTTGTGCATTTACAATATTCATTGATTTTTGCCATTGAAAAACGTCCAGAAATGATTGAAGCTACTGACTGAATGAAAGGAGCTGGCATCTCACTCTCTTTGAATCTTCTTTATCATGCTAAGAGGAGCAGGAAAAAGCAAAAAATTTCAGAATTGCACCTTGCAATGCGGAGAAATTACTGTTTGTGCATTTACAATATTCATTGATTTTTGCCATTGAAAAACGTCCATAAATGATTGAAGCTACTGACTGAATGAAAGGAGCTGGCATCTCACTCTCTTTGAATCTTCTTTATCATGCTAAGAGGAGCAGGAAAAAGCAAAAAATTTCAGAATTGCACCTTGCAATGCGGAGAAATTACTGTTTGTGCATTTACAATATTCATTGATTTTTGCCATTGAAAAACGTCCATAAATGATTGAAGCTACTGACTGAATGAAAGGAGCTGGCATCTCACTCTCTTTGAATCTTCTTTATCATGCTAAGAGGAGCAGGAAAAAGCAAAAAATTTCAGAATTGCACCTTGCAATGCGGAGAAATTACTGTTTGTGCATTTACAATATTCATTGATTTTTGCCATTGAAAAATGTCCAGAAATGATTGAAGCTACTGACTGAATGAAAGGAGCTGGCATCTCACTCTCTTTGAATCTTCTTTATCATGCTAAGAGGAGCAGGAAAAAGCAAAAAATTTCAGAATTGCGCCTTGCAATGCGGAGAAATTACTGTTTGTGCATTTACAAAATTCATTGATTTTTGACATTGAAAAACATCATGTTATTCATATACCAGAAATGATTGAAGCTACTGACTGAAGGAAAGGATCTGGCATCTCACTCTCTTTGAATCTTCTTTATCATGCTTAGAGGAGCAGGAAAAAGCAAAAAATTTCAGAATTGCACCTTGCAATGCGGAGAAATTACTGTTTGTGCATTTACAATATTCATTGATTTTTGCCATTGAAAAACGTCCAGAAATGATTGAAGCTACTGACTGAATGAAAGGAGCTGGCATCTCACTCTCTTTGAATCTTCTTTATCATGCTAAGAGGAGCAGGAAAAAGCAAAAAATTTCAGAATTGCACCTTGCAATGCGGAGAAATTACTGTTTGTGCATTTACAATATTCATTGATTTTTGCGATTGAAAAACATCATGTTATTCATATACCAGAAATGATTGAAGCTACTGACTGAATGAAAGGAGCTGGCATCTCACTCTCTTTGAATCTTCTTTATCATGCTAAGAGGAGCAGGAAAAAGTAAAAAATTTCAGAATTGCACCTTGCAATGCGGGGAAATTACTGTTTGTGCATTTACAATATTCAATGATTTTTGCCATTGAAAAACGTCCAGAAATGATTGAAGCTACTGACTGAATGAAAGGAGCTGGCATCTCACTCTCTTTGAATCTTGTTTATCATGCTAAGAGGAGCAGGAAAAAGCAAAAAATTTCAGAATTGCACCTTGCAATGCGGAGAAATTACTGTTTGTGCATTTACAATATTCATTGATTTTTGCCATTGAAAAACGTCCAGAAATGATTGAAGCTACTGACTGAATGAAAGGAGCTGGCATCTCACTCTCTTTGAATCTTCTTTATCATGCTAAGAGGAGCAGGAAAAAGCAAAAAATTTCAGAATTGCACCTTGCAATGCGGAGAAATTACTGTTTTTGCATTTACAATATTCATTGATTTTTGCCATTGAAAAACATCATGTTATTCATGTACCAGAAATGTTTGAAGCTACTGACTGAATGAAAGGAGCTGGCATCTCACTCTCTTTGAATCTTCTTTATCATGCTAAGAGGAGCAGGAAAAAGCAAAAAATTTCAGAATTGCACATTGCAATGCGGAGAAATTACTGTTTGTGCATTTACAATATTCATTGATTTTTGCCATTGAAAAACGTCCAGAAATGATTGAAGCTACTGACTGAATGAAAGGAGCTGGCATCTCACTCTCTTTGAATCTTCTTTATCATGCTAAGAGGAGCAGGAAAAAGCAAAAAATTTCAGAATTGCGCCTTGCAATGCGGAGAAATTACTGTTTGTGCATTTACAAAATTCATTGATTTTTGCCATTGAAAAACATCATGTTATTCATATACCAGAAATGATTGAAGCTACTGACTGAAGGAAAGGATCTGGCATCTCACTCTCTTTGAATCTTCTTTATCATGCTAAGAGGAGCAGGAAAAAGCAAAAAATTTCAGAATTGCACCTTGCAATGCGGAGAAATTACTGTTTGTACATTTACAATATTCATTGCTTTTTGCCATTGAAAAACGTCCAGAAATGATTGAAGCTACTGACTGAATGAAAGGAGCTGGCATCTCACTCTCTTTGAATCTTCTTTATCATGCTAAGAGGAGCAGGAAAAAGCAAAAAATTTCAGAATTGCACCTTGCAATGCGGAGAAATTACTGTTTGTGCATTTACAATATTCATTGATTTTTGCCATTGAAAAACGTCCATAAATGATTGAAGCTACTGACTGAATGAAAGGAGCTGGCATCTCACTCTCTTTGAATCTTCTTTATCATGCTAAGAGGAGCAGGAAAAAGCAAAAAATTTCAGAATTGCACCTTGCAATGCGGAGAAATTACTGTTTGTGCATTTACAATATTCATTGATTTTTGCCATTGAAAAACGTCCATAAATGATTGAAGCTACTGACTGAATGAAAGGAGCTGGCATCTCACTCTCTTTGAATCTTCTTTATCATGCTAAGAGGAGCAGGAAAAAGCAAAAAATTTCAGAATTGCACCTTGCAATGCGGAGAAATTACTGTTTGTGCATTTACAATATTCATTGATTTTTGCCATTGAAAAATGTCCAGAAATGATTGAAGCTACTGACTGAATGAAAGGAGCTGGCATCTCACTCTCTTTGAATCTTCTTTATCATGCTAAGAGGAGCAGGAAAAAGCAAAAAATTTCAGAATTGCGCCTTGCAATGCGGAGAAATTACTGTTTGTGCATTTACAAAATTCATTGATTTTTGCCATTGAAAAACATCATGTTATTCATATACCAGAAATGATTGAAGCTACTGACTGAAGGAAAGGATCTGGCATCTCACTCTCTTTGAATCTTCTTTATCATGCTTAGAGGAGCAGGAAAAAGCAAAAAATTTCAGAATTGCACCTTGCAATGCGGAGAAATTACTGTTTGTGCATTTACAATATTCATTGATTTTTGCCATTGAAAAACGTCCAGAAATGATTGAAGCTACTGACTGAATGAAAGGAGCTGGCATCTCACTCTCTTTGAATCTTCTTTATCATGCTAAGAGGAGCAGGAAAAAGCAAAAAATTTCAGAATTGCACCTTGCAATGCGGAGAAATTACTGTTTGTGCATTTACAATATTCATTGATTTTTGCGATTGAAAAACATCATGTTATTCATATACCAGAAATGATTGAAGCTACTGACTGAATGAAAGGAGCTGGCATCTCACTCTCTTTGAATCTTCTTTATCATGCTAAGAGGAGCAGGAAAAAGTAAAAAATTTCAGAATTGCACCTTGCAATGCGGAGAAATTACTGTTTGTGCATTTACAATATTCAATGATTTTTGCCATTGAAAAACGTCCAGAAATGATTGAAGCTACTGACTGAATGAAAGGAGCTGGCATCTCACTCTCTTTGAATCTTGTTTATCATGCTAAGAGGAGCAGGAAAAAGCAAAAAATTTCAGAATTGCACCTTGCAATGCGGAGAAATTACTGTTTGTGCATTTACAATATTCATTGATTTTTGCCATTGAAAAACGTCCAGAAATGATTGAAGCTACTGACTGAATGAAAGGAGCTGGCATCTCACTCTCTTTGAATCTTCTTTATCATGCTAAGAGGAGCAGGAAAAAGCAAAAAATTTCAGAATTGCACCTTGCAATGCGGAGAAATTACTGTTTGTGCATTTACAATATTCATTGATTTTTGCCATTGAAAAACATCATGTTATTCATATACCAGAAATGATTGAAGCTACTGACTGAATGAAAGGAGCTGGCATCTCACTCTCTTTGAATCTTCTTTATCATGCTAAGAGGAGCAGGAAAAAGTAAAAAATTTCAGAATTGCACCTTGCAATGCGGAGAAATTACTGTTTGTGCATTTATAATATTCAATGATTTTTGCCATTGAAAAACGTCCAGAAATGATTGAAGCTACTGACTGAACGAAAGGAGCTGGCATCTCACTCTCTTTGAATCCTCTTTATCATGCTAAGAGGAGCAGGAAAAAGCAAAAAATTTCAGAATTGCACCTTGCAATGCGGAGAAATTACTGTTTGTGCATTTACAATATTCATTGATTTTTGCCATTGAAAAACATCATGTTATTCATGTACCAGAAATGTTTGAAGCTACTGACTGAATGAAAGGAGCTGGCATCTCACTCTCTTTGAATCTTCTTTATCATGCTAAGAGGAGCAGGAAAAAGCAAAAAATTTCAGAATTGCACATTGCAATGCGGAGAAATTACTGTTTGTGCATTTACAATATTCATTGATTTTTGCCTTTGAAAAACGTCCAGAAATGATTGAAGCTACTGACTGAATGAAAGGAGCTGGCATCTCACTCTCTTTGAATCTTCTTTATCATGCTAAGAGGAGCAGGAAAAAGCAAAAAATTTCAGAATTGCACCTTGCAATGCGGAGAAATTACTGTTTGTGCATTTACAATATTCATTGATTTTTGCCATTGAAAAACGTCCAGAAATGATTGAAGCTACTGACTGAATGAAAGGAGCTGGCATCTCACTCTCTTTGAATCTTCTTTATCATGCTAAGAGGAGCAGGAAAAAGCAAAAAATTTCAGAATTGCACCTTGCAATGCGGAGAAATTACTGTTTGTGCATTTACAATATTCATTGATTTTTGCCATTGAAAAATGTCCAGAAATGATTGAAGCTACTGACTGAATGAAAGGAGCTGGCATCTCACTCTCTTTGAATCTTCTTTATCATGCTAAGAGGAGCAGGAAAAAGCAAAAAATTTCAGAATTGCGCCTTGCAATGCGGAGAAATTACTGTTTGTGCATTTACAAAATTCATTGATTTTTGCCATTGAAAAACATCATGTTATTCATATACCAGAAATGATTGAAGCTACTGACTGAAGGAAAGGATCTGGCATCTCACTCTCTTTGAATCTTCTTTATCATGCTAAGAGGAGCAGGAAAAAGCAAAAAATTTCAGAATTGCACCTTGCAATGCGGAGAAATTACTGTTTGTGCATTTACAATATTCATTGATTTTTGCCATTGAAAAACGTCCATAAATGATTGAAGCTACTGACTGAATGAAAGGAGCTGGCATCTCACTCTCTTTGAATCTTCTTTATCATGCTAAGAGGAGCAGGAAAAAGCAAAAAATTTCAGAATTGCACCTTGCAATGCGGAGAAATTACTGTTTGTGCATTTACAATATTCATTGATTTTTGCGATTGAAAAACATCATGTTATTCATGTACCAGAAATGATTGAAGCTACTGACTGAATGAAAGGAGCTGGCATCTCACTCTCTTTGAATCTTCTTTATCATGCTAAGAGGAGCAGGAAAAAGTAAAAAATTTCAGAATTGCACCTTGCAATGCGGAGAAATTACTGATTGTGCATTTACAATATTCAATGATTTTTGCCATTGAAAAACGTCCAGAAATGATTAAAGCTACTGACTGAATGAAAGGAGCTGGCATCTCACTCTCTTTGAATCTTCTTTATCATGCTAAGAGGAGCAGGAAAAAGCAAAAAATTTCAGAATTGCACCTTGCAATGCGGAGAAATTACTGTTTGTGCATTTACAATATTCATTGATTTTTGCCATTGAAAAACGTCCAGAAATGATTGAAGCTACTGACTGAATGAAAGGAGCTGGCATCTCACTCTCTTTGAATCTTCTTTATCATGCTAAGAGGAGCAGGAAAAAGCAAAAAATTTCAGAATTGCACCTTGCAATGCGGAGAAATTACTGTTTGTGCATTTACAATATTCATTGATTTTTGCCATTGAAAAACATCATGTTATTCATATACCAGAAATGATTGAAGCTACTGACTGAATGAAAGGAGCTGGCATCTCACTCTCTTTGAATCTTCTTTATCATGCTAAGAGGAGCAGGAAAAAGTAAAAAATTTCAGAATTGCGCCTTGCAATGCGGAGAAATTACTGTTTGTGCATTTACAAAATTCATTGATTTTTGCCATTGAAAAACATCATGTTATTCATATACCAGAAATGATTGAAGCTACTGACTGAAGGAAAGGATCTGGCATCTCACTCTCTTTGAATCTTCTTTATCATGCTTAGAGGAGCAGGAAAAAGCAAAGAATTTCAGAATTGCACCTTGCAATGCGGAGAAATTACTGTTTGTGCATTTACAATATTCATTGATTTTTGCCATTGAAAAACGTCCAGAAATGATTGAAGCTACTGACTGAATGAAAGGAGCTGGCATCTCACTCTCTTTGAATCTTCTTTATCATGCTAAGAGGAGCAGGAAAAAGCAAAAAATTTCAGAATTGCACCTTGCAATGCGGAGAAATTACTGTTTGTGCATTTACAATATTCATTGATTTTTGCGATTGAAAAACATCATGTTATTCATATACCAGAAATGATTGAAGCTACTGACTGAATGAAAGGAGCTGGCATCTCACTCTCTTTGAATCTTCTTTATCATGCTAAGAGGAGCAGGAAAAAGTAAAAAATTTCAGAATTGCACCTTGCAATGCGGAGAAATTACTGTTTGTGCATTTACAATATTCATTGATTTTTGCCATTGAAAAACGTCCAGAAATGATTGAAGCTACTGACTGAATGAAAGGAGCTGGCATCTCACTCTCTTTGAATCTTCTTTATCATGCTAAGAGGAGCAGGAAAAAGCAAAAAATTTCAGAATTGCACCTTGCAATGCGGAGAAATTACTGTTTGTGCATTTACAATATTCATTGATTTTTGCTATTGAAAAACATCATGTTATTCATATACCAGAAATGATTGAAGCTACTGACTGAATGAAAGGAGCTGGCATCTCACTCTCTTTGAATCTTCTTTATCATGCTAAGAGGAGCAGGAAAAAGCAAAAAATTTCAGAATTGCACCTTGCAATGCGGAGAAATTACTGTTTGTGCATTTACAATATTCATTGATTTTTGCTATTGAAAAACATCATGTTATTCATATACCAGAAATGATTGAAGCTACTGACTGAATGAAAGGAGCTGGCATCTCACTCTCTTTGAATCTTCTTTATCATGCTAAGAGGAGCAGGAAAAAGTAAAAAATTTCAGAATTGCACCTTGCAATGCGGAGAAATTACTGTTTGTGCATTTACAATATTCATTGATTTTTGCCATTGAAAAACGTCCAGAAATGATTGAAGCTACTGACTGAATGAAAGGAGCTGGCATCTCACTCTCTTTGAATCTTCTTTATCATGCTAAGAGGAGCAGGAAAAAGCAAAAAATTTCAGAATTGCACCTTGCAATGCGGAGAAATTACTGTTTGTGCATTTACAATATTCATTGATTTTTGCTATTGAAAAACATCATGTTATTCATATACCAGAAATGATTGAAGCTACTGACTGAATGAAAGGAGCTGGCATCTCACTCTCTTTGAATCTTCTTTATCATGCTAAGAGGAGCAGGAAAAAGCAAAAAATTTCAGAATTGCACCTTGCAATGCGGAGAAATTACAGTTTGTGCATTTACAATATTCATTGATTTTTGCCATTGAAAAACGTCCAGAAATGATTGAAGCTACTGACTGAATGAAAGGAGCTGGCATCTCACTCTCTTTGAATCTTCTTTATCATGCTAAGAGGAGCAGGAAAAAGCAAAAAATTTCAGAATTGCACCTTGCAATGCGGAGAAATTACTGTTTGTGCATTTACAATATTCATTGATTTTTGCCATTGAAAAACGTCCAGAAATGATTGAAGGTACTGACTGAATGAAAGGAGCTGGCATCTCACTCTCTTTGAATCTTCTTTATCATGCTAAGAGGAGCAGGAAAAAGCAAAAAATTTCAGAATTGCACCTTGCAATGCGGAGAAATTACTGTTTGTGCATTTACAATATTCATTGATTTTTGCCATTGAAAAACGTCCAGAAATGATTGAAGCTACTGACTGAATGAAAGGAGCTGGCATCTCACTCTCTTTGAATCTTCTTTATCATGCTAAGAGGAGCAGGAAAAAGCAAAAAATTTCAGAATTGCACCTTGCAATGCGGAGAAATTACTGTTTGTGCATTTACAATATTCATTGATTTTTGCCATTGAAAAATGTCCAGAAATGATTGAAGCTACTGACTGAATGAAAGGAGCTGGCATCTCACTCTCTTTGAATCTTCTTTATCATGCTAAGAGGAGCAGGAAAAAGCAAAAAATTTCAGAATTGCGCCTTGCAATGCGGAGAAATTACTGTTTGTGCATTTACAAAATTCATTGATTTTTGCCATTGAAAAACATCATGTTATTCATATACCAGAAATGATTGAAGCTACTGACTGAAGGAAAGGATCTGGCATCTCACTCTCTTTGAATCTTCTTTATCATGCTTAGAGGAGCAGGAAAAAGCAAAAAATTTCAGAATTGCACCATGCAATGCGGAGAAATTACTGTTTGTGCATTTACAATATTCATTGATTTTTGCCATTGAAAAACGTCCAGAAATGATTGAAGCTACTGACTGAATGAAAGGAGCTGGCATCTCACTCTCTTTGAATCTTCTTTATCATGCTAAGAGGAGCAGGAAAAAGCAAAAAATTTCAGAATTGCACCTTGCAATGCGGAGAAATTACTGTTTGTGCATTTACAATATTCATTGATTTTTGCGATTGAAAAACATCATGTTATTCATATACCAGAAATGATTGAAGCTACTGACTGAATGAAAGGAGCTGGCATCTCACTCTCTTTGAATCTTCTTTATCATGCTAAGAGGAGCAGGAAAAAGTAAAAAATTTCAGAATTGCACCTTGCAATGCGGAGAAATTACTGTTTGTGCATTTACAATATTCAATGATTTTTGCCATTGAAAAACGTCCAGAAATGATTGAAGCTACTGACTGAATGAAAGGAGCTGGCATCTCACTCTCTTTGAATCTTGTTTATCATGCTAAGAGGAGCAGGAAAAAGCAAAAAATTTCAGAATTGCACCTTGCAATGCGGAGAAATTACTGTTTGTGCATTTACAATATTCATTGATTTTTGCCATTGAAAAACGTCCAGAAATGATTGAAGCTACTGACTGAATGAAAGGAGCTGGCATCTCACTCTCTTTGAATCTTCTTTATCATGCTAAGAGGAGCAGGAAAAAGCAAAAAATTTCAGAATTGCACCTTGCAATGCGGAGAAATTACTGTTTGTGCATTTACAATATTCATTGATTTTTGCTATTGAAAAACATCATGTTATTCATATACCAGAAATGATTGAAGCTACTGACTGAATGAAAGGAGCTGGCATCTCACTCTCTTTGAATCTTCTTTATCATGCTAAGAGGAGCAGGAAAAAGCAAAAAATTTCAGAATTGCACCTTGCAATGCGGAGAAATTACTGTTTGTGCATTTACAATATTCATTGATTTTTGCGATTGAAAAACATCATGTTATTCATATACCAGAAATGATTGAAGCTACTGACTGAATGAAAGGAGCTGGCATCTCACTCTCTTTGAATCTTCTTTATCATGCTAAGAGGAGCAGGAAAAAGTAAAAAATTTCAGAATTGCACCTTGCAATGCGGAGAAATTACTGTTTGTGCATTTACAATATTCATTGATTTTTGCCATTGAAAAACGTCCAGAAATGATTGAAGCTACTGACTGAATGAAAGGAGCTGGCATCTCACTCTCTTTGAATCTTCTTTATCATGCTAAGAGGAGCAGGAAAAAGCAAAAAATTTCAGAATTGCACCTTGCAATGCGGAGAAATTACTGTTTGTGCATTTACAATATTCATTGATTTTTGCTATTGAAAAACATCATGTTATTCATATACCAGAAATGATTGAAGCTACTGACTGAATGAAAGGAGCTGGCATCTCACTCTCTTTGAATCTTCTTTATCATGCTAAGAGGAGCAGGAAAAAGCAAAAAATTTCAGAATTGCACCTTGCAATGCGGAGAAATTACAGTTTGTGCATTTACAATATTCATTGATTTTTGCCATTGAAAAACGTCCAGAAATGATTGAAGCTACTGACTGAATGAAAGGAGCTGGCATCTCACTCTCTTTGAATCTTCTTTATCATGCTAAGAGGAGCAGGAAAAAGCAAAAAATTTCAGAATTGCACCTTGCAATGCGGAGAAATTACTGTTTGTGCATTTACAATATTCATTGATTTTTGCCATTGAAAAACGTCCAGAAATGATTGAAGGTACTGACTGAATGAAAGGAGCTGGCATCTCACTCTCTTTGAATCTTCTTTATCATGCTAAGAGGAGCAGGAAAAAGCAAAAAATTTCAGAATTGCACCTTGCAATGCGGAGAAATTACTGTTTGTGCATTTACAATATTCATTGATTTTTGCCATTGAAAAACGTCCAGAAATGATTGAAGCTACTGACTGAATGAAAGGAGCTGGCATCTCACTCTCTTTGAATCTTCTTTATCATGCTAAGAGGAGCAGGAAAAAGCAAAAAATTTCAGAATTGCACCTTGCAATGCGGAGAAATTACTGTTTGTGCATTTACAATATTCATTGATTTTTGCCATTGAAAAATGTCCAGAAATGATTGAAGCTACTGACTGAATGAAAGGAGCTGGCATCTCACTCTCTTTGAATCTTCTTTATCATGCTAAGAGGAGCAGGAAAAAGCAAAAAATTTCAGAATTGCGCCTTGCAATGCGGAGAAATTACTGTTTGTGCATTTACAAAATTCATTGATTTTTGCCATTGAAAAACATCATGTTATTCATATACCAGAAATGATTGAAGCTACTGACTGAAGGAAAGGATCTGGCATCTCACTCTCTTTGAATCTTCTTTATCATGCTTAGAGGAGCAGGAAAAAGCAAAAAATTTCAGAATTGCACCATGCAATGCGGAGAAATTACTGTTTGTGCATTTACAATATTCATTGATTTTTGCCATTGAAAAACGTCCAGAAATGATTGAAGCTACTGACTGAATGAAAGGAGCTGGCATCTCACTCTCTTTGAATCTTCTTTATCATGCTAAGAGGAGCAGGAAAAAGCAAAAAATTTCAGAATTGCACCTTGCAATGCGGAGAAATTACTGTTTGTGCATTTACAATATTCATTGATTTTTGCGATTGAAAAACATCATGTTATTCATATACCAGAAATGATTGAAGCTACTGACTGAATGAAAGGAGCTGGCATCTCACTCTCTTTGAATCTTCTTTATCATGCTAAGAGGAGCAGGAAAAAGTAAAAAATTTCAGAATTGCACCTTGCAATGCGGAGAAATTACTGTTTGTGCATTTACAATATTCAATGATTTTTGCCATTGAAAAACGTCCAGAAATGATTGAAGCTACTGACTGAATGAAAGGAGCTGGCATCTCACTCTCTTTGAATCTTGTTTATCATGCTAAGAGGAGCAGGAAAAAGCAAAAAATTTCAGAATTGCACCTTGCAATGCGGAGAAATTACTGTTTGTGCATTTACAATATTCATTGATTTTTGCCATTGAAAAACGTCCAGAAATGATTGAAGCTACTGACTGAATGAAAGGAGCTGGCATCTCACTCTCTTTGAATCTTCTTTATCATGCTAAGAGGAGCAGGAAAAAGCAAAAAATTTCAGAATTGCACCTTGCAATGCGGAGAAATTACTGTTTGTGCATTTACAATATTCATTGATTTTTGCCATTGAAAAACATCATGTTATTCATATACCAGAAATGATTGAAGCTACTGACTGAATGAAAGGAGCTGGCATCTCACTCTCTTTGAATCTTCTTTATCATGCTAAGAGGAGCAGGAAAAAGTAAAAAATTTCAGAATTGCACCTTGCAATGCGGAGAAATTACTGTTTGTGCATTTATAATATTCAATGATTTTTGCCATTGAAAAACGTCCAGAAATGATTGAAGCTACTGACTGAACGAAAGGAGCTGGCATCTCACTCTCTTTGAATCTTCTTTATCATGCTAAGAGGAGCAGGAAAAAGCAAAAAATTTCAGAATTGCACCTTGCAATGCGGAGAAATTACTGTTTGTGCATTTACAATATTCATTGATTTTTGCCATTGAAAAACATCATGTTATTCATGTACCAGAAATGTTTGAAGCTACTGACTGAATGAAAGGAGCTGGCATCTCACTCTCTTTGAATCTTCTTTATCATGCTAAGAGGAGCAGGAAAAAGCAAAAAATTTCAGAATTGCACATTGCAATGCGGAGAAATTACTGTTTGTGCATTTACAATATTCATTGATTTTTGCCATTGAAAAACGTACAGAAATGATTGAAGCTACTGACTGAATGAAAGGAGCTGGCATCTCACTCTCTTTGAATCTTCTTTATCATGCTAAGAGGAGCAGGAAAAAGCAAAAAATTTCAGAATTGCACCTTGCAATGCGGAGAAATTACTGTTTGTGCATTTACAATATTCATTGATTTTTGCCATTGAAAAACGTCCAGAAATGATTGAAGCTACTGACTGAATGAAAGGAGCTGGCATCTCACTCTCTTTGAATCTTCTTTATCATGCTAAGAGGAGCAGGAAAAAGCAAAAAATTTCAGAATTGCACTTTGCAATGCGGAGAAATTACTGTTTGTGCATTTACAATATTCATTGATTTTTGCCATTGAAAAATGTCCAGAAATGATTGAAGCTACTGACTGAATGAAAGGAGCTGGCATCTCACTCTCTTTGAATCTTCTTTATCATGCTAAGAGGAGCAGGAAAAAGCAAAAAATTTCAGAATTGCGCCTTGCAATGCGGAGAAATTACTGTTTGTGCATTTACAAAATTCATTGATTTTTGCCATTGAAAAACATCATGTTATTCATATACCAGAAATGATTGAAGCTACTGACTGAAGGAAAGGATCTGGCATCTCACTCTCTTTGAATCTTCTTTATCATGCTAAGAGGAGCAGGAAAAAGCAAAAAAATTCAGAATTGCACCTTGCAATGCGGAGAAATTACTGTTTGTGCATTTAGAATATTCATTGATTTTTGCCATTGAAAAACGTCCAGAAATGATTGAAGCTACTGACTGAATGAAAGGAGCTGGCATCTCACTCTCTTTGAATCTTCTTTATCATGCTAAGAGGAGCAGGAAAAAGCAAAAAATTTCAGAATTGCACCTTGCAATGCGGAGAAATTACTGTTTGTGCATTTACAATATTCATTGATTTTTGCCATTGAAAAACGTCCAGAAATGATTGAAGCTACTGACTGAATGAAAGGAGCTGGCATCTCACTCTCTTTGAATCTTCTTTATCATGCTAAGAGGAGCAGGAAAAAGCAAAAAATTTCAGAATTGCACCTTGCAATGCGGAGAAATTACTGTTTGTGCATTTACAATATTCATTGATTTTTGCCATTGAAAAATGTCCAGAAATGATTGAAGCTACTGACTGAATGAAAGGAGCTGGCATCTCACTCTCTTTGAATCTTCTTTATCATGCTAAGAGGAGCAGGAAAAAGCAAAAAATTTCAGAATTGCGCCTTGCAATGCGGAGAAATTACTGTTTGTGCATTTACAAAATTCATTGATTTTTGCCATTGAAAAACATCATGTTATTCATATACCAGAAATGATTGAAGCTACTGACTGAAGGAAAGGATCTGGCATCTCACTCTCTTTGAATCTTCTTTATCATGCTAAGAGGAGCAGGAAAAAGCAAAAAATTTTAGAATTGCACCTTGCAATGCGGAGAAATTACTGTTTGTGCATTTACAATATTCATTGGTTTTTGCCATTGAAAAACGTCCAGAAATGATTGAAGCTACTGACTGAATGAAAGGAGCTGGCATCTCACTCTCTTTGAATCTTCTTTATCATGCTAAGAGGAGCAGGAAAAAGCAAAAAATTTCAGAATTGCACCTTGCAATGCGGAGAAATTACTGTTTGTGCATTTACAATATTCATTGATTTTTGCGATTGAAAAACATCATGTTATTCATATACCAGAAATGATTGAAGCTACTGACTGAATGAAAGGAGCTGGCATCTCACTCTCTTTGAATCTTCTTTATCATGCTAAGAGGAGCAGGAAAAAGTAAAAAATTTCAGAATTGCACCTTGCAATGCGGAGAAATTACTGATTGTGCATTTACAATATTCAATGATTTTTGCCATTGAAAAACGTCCAGAAATGATTAAAGCTACTGACTGAATGAAAGGAGCTGGCATCTCACTCTCTTTGAATCTTCTTTATCATGCTAAGAGGAGCAGGAAAAAGCAAAAAATTTCAGAATTGCACCTTGCAATGCGGAGAAATTACTGTTTGTGCATTTACAATATTCATTGATTTTTGCCATTGAAAAACGTCCAGAAATGATTGAAGCTACTGACTGAATGAAAGGAGCTGGCATCTCACTCTCTTTGAATCTTCTTTATCATGCTAAGAGGAGCAGGAAAAAGCAAAAAATTTCAGAATTGCACCTTGCAATGCGGAGAAATTACTGTTTGTGCATTTACAATATTCATTGATTTTTGCCATTGAAAAACATCATGTTATTCATATACCAGAAATGATTGAAGCTACTGACTGAATGAAAGGAGCTGGCATCTCACTCTCTTTGAATCTTCTTTATCATGCTAAGAGGAGCAGGAAAAAGTAAAAAATTTCAGAATTGCACCTTGCAATGCGGAGAAATTACTGTTTGTGCATTTATAATATTCAATGATTTTTGCCATTGAAAAACGTCCAGAAATGATTGAAGCTACTGACTGAACGAAAGGAGCTGGCATCTCACTCTCTTTGAATCTTCTTTATCATGCTAAGAGGAGCAGAAAAAAAGCAAAAAATTTCAGAATTGCACCATGCAATGCGGAGAAATTACTGTTTGTGCATTTACAATATTCATTGATTTTTGCCATTGAAAAACATCATGTTATTCATATACCAGAAATGTTTGAAGCTACTGACTGAATGAAAGGAGCTGGCATCTCAGTCTCTTTGAATCTTCTTTATCATGCTAAGAGGAGCAGGAAAAAGCAAAAAATTTCAGAATTGCACATTGCAATGCGGAGAAATTACTGTTTGTGCATTTACAATATTCATTGATTTTTGCCATTGAAAAACGTCCAGAAATGATTGAAGCTACTGACTGAATGAAAGGAGCTGGCATCTCACTCTCTTTGAATCTTCTTTATCATGCTAAGAGGAGCAGGAAAAAGCAAAAAATTTCAGAATTGCACCTTGCAATGCGGAGAAATTACTGTTTGTGCATTTACAATATTCATTGATTTTTGCCATTGAAAAACGTCCAGAAATGATTGAAGCTACTGACTGAATGAAAGGAGCTGGCATCTCACTCTCTTTGAATCTTCTTTATCATGCTAAGAGGAGCAGGAAAAAGCAAAAAATTTCAGAATTGCACCTTGCAATGCGGAGAAATTACTGTTTGTGCATTTACAATATTCATTGATTTTTGCCATTGAAAAACATGTTATTCATATACCAGAAATGTTTGAAGCTCCTGACTGAATGAAAGGAGCTGGCACCTCACTCTCTTTGAATCTTCTTTATCATGTTAAGAGGAGCAGGAAAAAGCAAAAAATTTCAGAATTGCACCTTGCAATGCGGAGAAATTACTGTTTGTGCATTTACAATATTCATTGATTTTTGCCATTGAAAAACGTCCAGAAATGATTGAAGCTACTGACTGAATGAAAGGAGCTGTCATCTCACTCTCTTTGAATCTTCTTTATCATGCTAAGAGGAGCAGGAAAAAGCAAAAAATTTCAGAATTGCACCTTGCAATGCGGAGAAATTACTGTTTGTGCATTTACAATATTCATTGATTTTTGCCATTGAAAAATGTCCAGAAATGATTGAAGCTACTGACTGAATGAAAGGAGCTGGCATCTCACTCTCTTTGAATCTTCTTTATCATGCTAAGAGGAGCAGGAAAAAGCAAAAAATTTCAGAATTGCGCCTTGCAATGCGGAGAAATTACTGTTTGTGCATTTACAAAATTCATTGATTTTTGCCATTGAAAAACATCATGTTATTCATATGCCAGAAATGATTGAAGCTACTGACTGAAGGAAAGGAGCTGGCATCTCACTCTCTTTGAATCTTCTTTATCATGCTAAGAGGAGCAGGAAAAAGCAAAAAATTTCAGAATTGCGCCTTGCAATGCGGAGAAATTACTGTTTGTGCATTTACAAAATTCATTGATTTTTGCCATTGAAAAACATCATGTTATTCATATGCCAGAAATGATTGAAGCTACTGACTGAAGGAAAGGAGCTGGCATCTCACTCTCTTTGAATCTTCTTTATCATGCTAAGAGGAGCAGGAAAAAGCAAAAAATTTCAGAATTGCACCTTGCAATGCGGAGAAATTACTGTTTGTGCATTTACAATATTCATTGATTTTTGCCATTGAAAAACGTCCAGAAATGATTGAAGCTACTGACTGAATGAAAGGAGCTGGCATCTCACTCTCTTTGAATCTTCTTTATCATGCTAAGAGGAGCAGGAAAAAGCAAAAAATTTCAGAATTGCACCTTGCAATGCGGAGAAATTACTGTTTGTGCATTTACAATATTCATTGATTTTTGCGATTGAAAAACATCATGTTATTCATATACCAGAAATGATTGAAGCTACTGACTGAATGAAAGGAGCTGGCATCTCACTCTCTTTGAATCTTCTTTATCATGCTAAGAGGAGCAGGAAAAAGTAAAAAATTTCAGAATTGCACCTTGCAATGCGGAGAAATTAATGTTTGTGCATTTACAATATTCAATGATTTTTGCCATTGAAAAACGTCCAGAAATGATTAAAGCTACTGACTGAATGAAAGGAGCTGGCATCTCACTCTCTTTGAATCTTCTTTATCATGCTAAGAGGAGCAGGAAAAAGCAAAAAATTTCAGAATTGCACCTTGCAATGCGGAGAAATTACTGTTTGTGCATTTACAATATTCATTGATTTTTGCCATTGAAAAACGTCCAGAAATGATTGAAGCTACTGACTGAATGAAAGGAGCTGGCATCTCACTCTCTTTGAATCTTCTTTATCATGCTAAGAGGAGCAGGAAAAAGCAAAAAATTTCAGAATTGCACCTTGCAATGCGGAGAAATTACTGTTTGTGCATTTACAATATTCATTGATTTTTGCCATTGAAAAACATCATGTTATTCATATACCAGAAATGATTGAAGCTACTGACTGAATGAAAGGAGCTGGCATCTCAGTCTCTTTGAATCTTCTTTATCATGCTAAGAGGAGCAGGAAAAAGCAAAAAATTTCAGAATTGCACATTGCAATGCGGAGAAATTACTGTTTGTGCATTTACAATATTCATTGATTTTTGCCATTGAAAAACGTCCAGAAATGATTGAAGCTACTGACTGAATGAAAGGAGCTGGCATCTCACTCTCTTTGAATCTTCTTTATCATGCTAAGAGGAGCAGGAAAAAGCAAAAAATTTCAGAATTGCACCTTGCAATGCGGAGAAATTACTGTTTGTGCATTTACAATATTCATTGATTTTTGCCATTGAAAAACGTCCAGAAATGATTGAAGCTACTGACTGAATGAAAGGAGCTGGCATCTCACTCTCTTTGAATCTTCTTTATCATGCTAAGAGGAGCAGGAAAAAGCAAAAAATTTCAGAATTGCACCTTGCAATGTGGAGAAATTACTGTTTGTGCATTTACAATATTCATTGATTTTTGCCATTGAAAAACATGTTATTCATATACCAGAAATGTTTGAAGCTCCTGACTGAATGAAAGGAGCTGGCACCTCACTCTCTTTGAATCTTCTTTATCATGCTAAGAGGAGCAGGAAAAAGCAAAAAATTTCAGAATTGCACCTTGCAATGCGGAGAAATTACTGTTTGTGCATTTACAATATTCATTGATTTTTGCCATTGAAAAATGTCCAGAAATGATTGAAGCTACTGACTGAATGAAAGGAGCTGGCATCTCACTCTCTTTGAATCTTCTTTATCATGCTAAGAGGAGCAGGAAAAAGCAAAAAATTTCAGAATTGCGCCTTGCAATGCGGAGAAATTACTGTTTGTGCATTTACAAAATTCATTGATTTTTGCCATTGAAAAACATCATGTTATTCATATGCCAGAAATGATTGAAGCTACTGACTGAAGGAAAGGAGCTGGCATCTCACTCTCTTTGAATCTTCTTTATCATGCTAAGAGGAGCAGGAAAAAGCAAAAAATTTCAGAATTGCGCCTTGCAATGCGGAGAAATTACTGTTTGTGCATTTACAAAATTCATTGATTTTTGCCATTGAAAAACATCATGTTATTCATATGCCAGAAATGATTGAAGCTACTGACTGAAGGAAAGGAGCTGGCATCTCACTCTCTTTGAATCTTCTTTATCATGCTAAGAGGAGCAGGAAAAAGCAAAAAATTTCAGAATTGCACCTTGCAATGCGGAGAAATTACTGTTTGTGCATTTACAATATTCATTGATTTTTGCCATTGAAAAACGTCCAGAAATGATTGAAGCTACTGACTGAATGAAAGGAGCTGGCATCTCACTCTCTTTGAATCTTCTTTATCATGCTAAGAGGAGCAGGAAAAAGCAAAAAATTTCAGAATTGCACCTTGCAATGCGGAGAAATTACTGTTTGTGCATTTACAATATTCATTGATTTTTGCGATTGAAAAACATCATGTTATTCATATACCAGAAATGATTGAAGCTACTGACTGAATGAAAGGAGCTGGCATCTCACTCTCTTTAAATCTTCTTTATCATGCTAAGAGGAGCAGGAAAAAGTAAAAAATTTCAGAATTGCACCTTGCAATGCGGAGAAATTAATGTTTGTGCATTTACAATATTCAATGATTTTTGCCATTGAAAAACATCCAGAAATGATTAAAGCTACTGACTGAATGAAAGGAGCTGGCATCTCACTCTCTTTGAATCTTCTTTATCATGCTAAGAGGAGCAGGAAAAAGCAAAAAATTTCAGAATTGCACCTTGCAATGCGGAGAAATTACTGTTTGTGCATTTACAATATTCATTGATTTTTGCCATTGAAAAACGTCCAGAAATGATTGAAGCTACTGACTGAATGAAAGGAGCTGGCATCTCACTCTCTTTGAATCTTCTTTATCATGCTAAGAGGAGCAGGAAAAAGCAAAAAATTTCAGAATTGCACCTTGCAATGCGGAGAAATTACTGTTTGTGCATTTACAATATTCATTGATTTTTGCCATTGAAAAACATCATGTTATTCATATACCAGAAATGATCGAAGCTACTGACTGAATGAAAGGAGCTGGCATCTCACTCTCTTTGAATCTTCTTTATCATGCTAAGAGGAGCAGGAAAAAGTAAAAAATTTCAGAATTGCACCTTGCAATGCGGAGAAATTACTGTTTGTGCATTTATAATATTCAATGATTTTTGCCATTGAAAAACGTCCAGAAATGATTGAAGCTACTGACTGAACGAAAGGAGCTGGCATCTCACTCTCTTTGAATCTTCTTTATCATGCTAAGAGGAGCAGAAAAAAGCAAAAAATTTCAGAATTGCACCTTGCAATGCGGAGAAATTACTGTTTGTGCATTTACAATATTCATTGATTTTTGCCATTGAAAAACATCATGTTATTCATATACCAGAAATGTTTGAAGCTACTGACTGAATGAAAGGAGCTGGCATCTCACTCTCTTTGAATCTTCTTTATCATGCTAAGAGGAGCAGGAAAAAGCAAAAAATTTCAGAATTGCACATTGCAATGCGGAGAAATTACTGTTTGTGCATTTACAATATTCATTGATTTTTGCCATTGAAAAACGTCCAGAAATGATTGAAGCTACTGACTGAATGAAAGGAGCTGGCATCTCACTCTCTTTGAATCTTCTTTATCATGCTAAGAGGAGCAGGAAAAAGCAAAAAATTTCAGAATTGCACCTTGCAATGCGGAGAAATTACTGTTTGTGCATTTACAATATTCATTGATTTTTGCCATTGAAAAACATGTTATTCATATACCAGAAATGTTTGAAGCTCCTGACTGAATGAAAGGAGCTGGCATCTCACTCTCTTTGAATCTTCTTTATCATGCTAAGAGGAGCAGGAAAAAGTAAAAAATTTCAGAATTGCACCTTGCAATGCGGAGAAATTACTGTTTGTGCATTTACAATATTCAATGATTTTTGCCATTGAAAAACGTCCAGAAATGATTAAAGCTACTGACTGAATGAAAGGAGCTGGCATCTCACTCTCTTTGAATCTTCTTTATCATGCTAAGAGGAGCAGGAAAAAGCAAAAAAATTCAGAATTGCACCTTGCAATGCGGAGAAATTACTGTTTGTGCATTTACAATATTCATTGATTTTTGCCATTGAAAAACGTCCAGAAATGATTGAAGCTACTGACTGAATGAAAGGAGCTGGCATCTCACTCTCTTTGAATCTTCTTTATCATGCTAAGAGGAGCAGGAAAAAGCAAAAAATTTCAGAATTGCACCTTGCAATGCGGAGAAATTACTGTTTGTGCATTTACAATATTCATTGATTTTTGCCATTGAAAAACATCATGTTATTCATATACCAGAAATGATTGAAGCTACTGACTGAATGAAAGGAGCTGGCATCTCACTCTCTTTGAATCTTCTTTATCATGCTAAGAGGAGCAGGAAAAAGTAAAAAATTTCAGAATTGCACCTTGCAATGCGGAGAAATTACTGTTTGTGCATTTATAATATTCAATGATTTTTGCCATTGAAAAACGTCCAGAAATGATTGAAGCTACTGACTGAACGAAAGGAGCTGGCATCTCACTCTCTTTGAATCTTCTTTATCATGCTAAGAGGAGCAGAAAAAAGCAAAAAATTTCAGAATTGCACCTTGCAATGCGGAGAAATTACTGTTTGTGCATTTACAATATTCATTGATTTTTGCCATTGAAAAACATCATGTTATTCATATACCAGAAATGTTTGAAGCTACTGACTGAATGAAAGGAGCTGGCATCTCACTCTCTTTGAATCTTCTTTATCATGCTAAGAGGAGCAGGAAAAAGCAAAAAATTTCAGAATTGCACATTGCAATGCGGAGAAATTACTGTTTGTGCATTTACAATATTCATTGATTTTTGCCATTGAAAAACGTCCAGAAATGATTGAAGCTACTGACTGAATGAAAGGAGCTGGCATCTCACTCTCTTTGAATCTTCTTTATCATGCTAAGAGGAGCAGGAAAAAGCAAAAAATTTCAGAATTGCACCTTGCAATGCGGAGAAATTACTGTTTGTGCATTTACAATTTTCATTGATTTTTGCCATTGAAAAACATGTTATTCATATACCAGAAATGTTTGAAGCTCCTGACTGAATGAAAGGAGCTGGCACCTCACTCTCTTTGAATCTTCTTTATCATGCTAAGAGGAGCAGGAAAAAGCAAAAAATTTCAGAATTGCACCTTGCAATGTGGAGAAATTACTGTTTGTGCATTTACAATATTCATTGATTTTTGCCATTGAAAAACGTCCAGAAATGATTGAAGCTACTGACTGAATGAAAGGAGCTGTCATCTCACTCTCTTTGAATCTTCTTTATCATGCTAAGAGGAGCAGGAAAAAGCAAAAAATTTCAGAATTGCACCTTGCAATGCGGAGAAATTACTGTTTGTGCATTTACAATATTCATTGATTTTTGCCATTGAAAAATGTCCAGAAATGATTGAAGCTACTGACTGAATGAAAGGAGCTGGCATCTCACTCTCTTTGAATCTTCTTTATCATGCTAAGAGGAGCAGGAAAAAGCAAAAAATTTCAGAATTGCGCCTTGCAATGCGGAGAAATTACTGTTTGTGCACTTACAAAATTCATTGATTTTTGCCATTGAAAAACATCATGTTATTCATATGCCAGAAATGATTGAAGCTACTGACTGAAGGAAAGGAGCTGGCATCTCACTCTCTTTGAATCTTCTTTATCATGCTAAGAGGAGCAGGAAAAAGCAAAAAATTTCAGAATTGCGCCTTGCAATGCGGAGAAATTACTGTTTGTGCATTTACAAAATTCATTGATTTTTGCCATTGAAAAACATCATGTTATTCATATGCCAGAAATGATTGAAGCTACTGACTGAAGGAAAGGAGCTGGCATCTCACTCTCTTTGAATCTTCTTTATCATGCTAAGAGGAGCAGGAAAAAGCCAAAAATTTCAGAATTGCACCTTGCAATGCGGAGAAATTACTGTTTGTGCATTTACAATATTCATTGATTTTTGCCATTGAAAAACGTCCAGAAATGATTGAAGCTACTGACTGAATGAAAGGAGCTGGCATCTCACTCTCTTTGAATCTTCTTTATCATGCTAAGAGGAGCAGGAAAAAGCAAAAAATTTCAGAATTGCACCTTGCAATGCGGAGAAATTACTGTTTGTGCATTTACAATATTCATTGATTTTTGCGATTGAAAAACATCATGTTATTCATATACCAGAAATGATTGAAGCTACTGACTGAATGAAAGGAGCTGGCATCTCACTCTCTTTGAATCTTCTTTATCATGCTAAGAGGAGCAGGAAAAAGTAAAAAATTTCAGAATTGCACCTTGCAATGCGGAGAAATTACTGTTTGTGCATTTACAATATTCAATGAATTTTGCCATTGAAAAACGTCCAGAAATGATTGAAGCTACTGACTGAACTAAAGGAGCTGGCATCTCACTCTCTTTGAATCTTCTTTATCATGCTAAGAGGAGCAGGAAAAAGCAAAAAATTTCAGAATTGCACCTTGCAATGCGGAGAAATTACTGTTTGTGCATTTACAATATTCATTGATTTTTGCCATTGAAAAATGTCCAGAAATGATTGAAGCTACTGACTGAATGAAAGGAGCTGGCATCTCACTCTCTTTGAATCTTCTTTATCATGCTAAGAGGAGCAGGAAAAAGCAAAAAATTTCAGAATTGCGCCTTGCAATGCGGAGAAATTACTGTTTGTGCATTTACAAAATTCATTGATTTTTGCCATTGAAAAACATCATGTTATTCATATGCCAGAAATGATTGAAGCTACTGACTGAAGGAAAGGAGCTGGCATCTCACTCTCTTTGAATCTTCTTTATCATGCTAAGAGGAGCAGGAAAAAGCAAAAAATTTCAGAATTGCGCCTTGCAATGCGGAGAAATTACTGTTTGTGCATTTACAAAATTCATTGATTTTTGCCATTGAAAAACATCATGTTATTCATATGCCAGAAATGATTGAAGCTACTGACTGAAGGAAAGGAGCTGGCATCTCACTCTCTTTGAATCTTCTTTATCATGCTAAGAGGAGCAGGAAAAAGCAAAAAATTTCAGAATTGCACCTTGCAATGCGGAGAAATTACTGTTTGTGCATTTACAATATTCATTGATTTTTGCCATTGAAAAACGTCCAGAAATGATTGAAGCTACTGACTGAATGAAAGGAGCTGGCATCTCACTCTCTTTGAATCTTCTTTATCATGCTAAGAGGAGCAGGAAAAAGCAAAAAATTTCAGAATTGCACCTTGCAATGCGGAGAAATTACTGTTTGTGCATTTACAATATTCATTGATTTTTGCGATTGAAAAACATCATGTTATTCATATACCAGAAATGATTGAAGCTACTGACTGAATGAAAGGAGCTGGCATCTCACTCTCTTTGAATCTTCTTTATCATGCTAAGAGGAGCAGGAAAAAGTAAAAAATTTCAGAATTGCACCTTGCAATGCGGAGAAATTACTGTTTGTGCATTTACAATATTCAATGAATTTTGCCATTGAAAAACGTCCAGAAATGATTGAAGCTACTGACTGAACTAAAGGAGCTGGCATCTCACTCTCTTTGAATCTTCTTTATCATGCTAAGAGGAGCAGGAAAAAGCAAAAAATTTCAGAATTGCACCTTGCAATGCGGAGAAATTACTGTTTGTGCATTTACAATATTCATTGATTTTTGCCATTGAAAAACATCATGTTATTCATATACCAGAAATGTTTGAAGCTACTGACTGAATGAAAGGAGCTGGTATCTCACTCTCTTTGAATCTTCTTCATAATGCTAAGAGGAGCAGGAAAAAGCAAAAAATTTCAGATTTGCACCTTGCAATGCGGAGAAATTACTGTTTGTGCATTTACAATATTCATTGATTTTTGCCATTGAAAAACGTCCAGAAATGATTGAAGCTACTGACAATGAAAGGAGCTGGCATCTCACTCTCTTTGAATCTTCTTTATCATGCTAAGAGGAGCAGGAAAAAGCAAAAAATTTCAGAATTGCACCTTGCAATGCTGAGAAATTACTGTTTGTGCATTTACAAAATTCATTGATTTTTGCCATTGAAAAACATCATGTTATTCATATACCAGAAATGATTGAAGCTACTGACTGAATGAAAGGAGCTGGCATCTCACTCTCTTTGAATCTTCTTTATCATGCTAAGAGGAGCAGGAAAAAGCAAAAAATTTCAGAATTGCACCTTGCAATGCGGAGAAATTACTGTTTGTGCATTTACAATATTCATTGATTTTTGCCATTGAAAAACGTCCAGAAATGATTGAAGCTACTGACTGAATGAAAGGAGCTGGCATCTCACTCTCTTTGAATCTTCTTTATCATGCTAAGAGGAGCAGGAAAAAGCAAAAAATTTCAGAATTGCACCTTGCAATGCGGAGAAATTACTGTTTGTGCATTTACAATATTCATTGATTTTTGCCATTGAAAAACGTCCAGAAATGATTGAAGCTACTGACTGAATGAAAGGAGCTGGCATCTCACTCTCTTTGAATCTTCTTTATCATGCTAAGAGGAGCAGGAAAAAGCAAAAAATTTCAGAATTGCACCTTGCAATGCGGAGAAATTACAGTTTGTGCATTTACAATATTCATTGATTTTTGCCATTGAAAAACGTCCAGAAATGATTGAAGCTACTGACTGAATGAAAGGAGCTGGCATCTCACTCTCTTTGAATCTTCTTTATCATGCTAAGAGGAGCAGGAAAAAGCAAAAAATTTCAGAATTGCACCTTGCAATGCGGAGAAATTACTGTTTGTGCATTTACAATATTCATTGATTTTTGCCATTGAAAAATGTCCAGAAATGATTGAAGCTACTGACTGAATGAAAGGAGCTGGCATCTCACTCTCTTTGAATCTTCTTTATCATGCTAAGAGGAGCAGGAAAAAGCAAAAAATTTCAGAATTGCACCTTGCAATGCGGAGAAATTACTGTTTGTGCATTTACAATATTCATTGATTTTTGCCATTGAAAAACATGTTATTCATATACCAGAAATGTTTGAAGCTCCTGACTGAATGAAAGGAGCTGGCACCTCACTCTCTTTGAATCTTGTTTATCATGCTAAGAGGAGCAGGAAAAAGCAAAAAATTTCAGAATTGCACCTTGCAATGCGGAGAAATTACTGTTTGTGCATTTACAATATTCATTGATTTTTGCCATTGAAAAACGTCCAGAAATGATTGAAGCTACTGACTGAATGAAAGGAGCTAGCATCTCACTCTCTTTGAATCTTCTTTATCATGCTAAGAGGAGCAGGAAAAAGCAAAAAATTTCAGAATTGCGCCTTGCAATGCGGAGAAATTACTGTTTGTGCATTTACAAAATTCATTGATTTTTGCCATTGAAAAACATCATGTTATTCATATACCAGAAATGATTGAAGCTACTGACTGAAGGAAAGGAGCTGGCATCTCACTCTCTTTGAATCTTCTTTATCATGCTAAGAGGAGCAGGAAAAAGCAAAAAATTTCAGAATTACACCTTGCAATGCGGAGAAATTACTGTTTGTGCATTTACAATATTCATTGATTTTTGCCATTGAAAAACGTCCGGAAATGATTGAAGCTACTGACTGAATGAAAGGAGCTGGCATCTCACTCTCTTTGAATCTTCTTTATCATGCTAAGAGGAGCAGGAAAAAGTAAAAAATTTCAGAATTGCACCTTGCAATGCGGAGAAATTACTGTTTGTGCATTTACAATATTCAATGATTTTTGCAATTGAAAAACGTCCATAAATGATTGAAGCTACTGACTGAATGAAAGGAGCTGGCATCTCACTCGATTTGAATCTTGTTTATCATGCTAAAAGGAGCAGGAAAAAGCAAAAAATTTCAGAATTGCACCTTGCAATGCGGAGAAATTACTGTTTGTGCATTTACAATATTCATTGATTTTTGCCATTGAAAAACGTCCAGAAATGATTGAAGCTACTGACTGAATGAAAGGAGCTGGCATCTCACTCTCTTTGAATCTTCTTTATCATGCTAAGAGGAGCAGGAAAAAGCAAAAAATTTCAGAATTGCACCTTGCAATGCGGAGAAATTACTGTTTGTGCATTTACAATATTCATTGATTTTTGCCATTGAAAAACGTCCAGAAATGATTGAAGCTACTGACTGAATGAAAGGAGATGGCATCTCACTCTCTTTGAATCTTCTTTATCATGCTAAGAGGAGCAGGAAAAAGTAAAAAATTTCAGAATTGCACCTTGCAATGCGGAGAAATTACTGTTTGTGCATTTACAATATTCAATGATTTTTGCCATTGAAAAACGTCCAGAAATGATTGAAGCTACTGACTGAACGAAAGGAGCTGGCATCTCACTCTCTTTGAATCTTCTTTATCATGCTAAGAGGAGCAGGAAAAAGCAAAAAATTTCAGAATTGCATCTTGCAATGCGGAGAAATTACTGTTTGTGCATTTACAATATTCATTGATTTTTGCCATTGAAAAACATCATGTTATTCATATACCAGAAATGTTTGAAGCTACTGACTGAATGAAAGGAGCTGGTATCTCACTCTCTTTGAATCTTCTTCATAATGCTAAGAGGAGCAGGAAAAAGCAAAAAATTTCAGAATTGCACCTTGCAATGCTGAGAAATTACTGTTTGTGCATTTACAAAATTCATTGATTTTTGCCATTGAAAAACATCATGTTATTCATATACCAGAAATGATTGAAGCTACTGACTGAATGAAAGGAGCTGGCATCTCACTCTCTTTGAATCTTCTTTATCATGCTAAGAGGAGCAGGAAAAAGCAAAAAATTTCAGAATTGCACCTTGCAATGCGGAGAAATTACTGTTTGTGCATTTACAATATTCATTGATTTTTGCCATTGAAAAACATCATGTTATTCATATACCAGAAATGTTTGAAGCTACTGACTGAATGAAAGGAGCTGACATCTCACTCTCTTTGAATCTTCTTTATCATGCTAAGAGGAGCAGGAAAAAGCAAAAAATTTCAGAATTGCACCTTGCAATGCGGAGAAATTACTGTTTGTGCATTTACAATATTCATTGATTTTTGCCATTGAAAAACGTCCAGAAATGATTGAAGTTACTGACTGAATGAAAGGAGCTGGCATCTCACTCTCTTTGAATCTTCTTTATCATGCTAAGAGGAGCAGGAAAAAGCAAAAAATTTCAGAATTGCACCTTGCAATGCGGAGAAATTACTGTTTGTGCATTTACAATATTCATTGATTTTTGCCATTGAAAAACGTCCAGAAATGATTGAAGCTACTGACTGAATGAAAGGAGCTGGCATCTCACTCTCTTTGAATCTTCTTTATCATGCTAAGAGGAGCAGGAAAAAGCAAAAAATTTCAGAATTGCACCTTGCAATGCGGAGAAATTACTGTTTGTGCATTTAAAATATTCATTGATTTTTGCCATTGAAAAACGTCCAGAAATGATTGAAGCTACTGACAATGAAAGGAGATGGCATCTCACTCTCTTTGAATCTTCTTTATCATGCTAAGAGCAGCAGGAAAAAGCAAAAAATTTCAGAATTGCACCTTGCAATGCTGAGAAATTACTGTTTGTGCATTTACAAAATTCATTGATTTTTGCCATTGAAAAACATCATGTTATTCATATACCAGAAATGATTGAAGCTACTGACTGAATGAAAGGAGCTGGCATCTCACTCTCTTTGAATCTTCTTTATCATGCTAAGAGGAGCAGGAAAAAGCAAAAAATTTCAGAATTGCACCTTGCAATGCGGAGAAATTACTGTTTGTGCATTTACAATATTCATTGATTTTTGCCATTGAAAAACATCATGTTATTCATATACCAGAAATGTTTGAAGCTACTGACTGAATGAAAGGAGCTGACATCTCACTCTCTTTGAATCTTCTTTATCATGCTAAGAGGAGCAGGAAAAAGCAAAGAATTTCAGAATTGCACCTTGCAATGCGGAGAAATTACTGTTTGTGCATTTACAATATTCATTGATTTTTGCCATTGAAAAATGTCCAGAAATGATTGAAGCTACTGACTGAATGAAAGGAGCTGGCATCTCACTCTCTTTGAATCTTCTTTATCATGCTAAGAGGAGCAGGAAAAAGCAAAAAATTTCAGAATTGCACCTTGCAATGCGGAGAAATTACTGTTTGTGCATTTACAATATTCATTGATTTTTGCCATTGAAAAATGTCCAGAAATGATTGAAGCTACTGACTGAATGAAAGGAGCTGGCATCTCACTCTCTTTGAATCTTCTTTATCATGCTAAGAGGAGCAGGAAAAAGCAAAAAATTTCAGAATTGCACCTTGCAATGCGGAGAAATTACAGTTTGTGCATTTACAATATTCATTGATTTTTGCCATTGAAAAACGTCCAGAAATGATTGAAGCTACTGACTGAATGAAAGGAGCTGGCATCTCACTCTCTTTGAATCTTCTTTATCATGCTAAGAGTAGCAGGAAAAAGCAAAAAATTTCAGAATTGCACCTAGCAATGCGGAGAAATTACTGTTTGTGCATTTACAATATTAATTGATTTTTGCCATTGAAAAACGTCCAGAAATGATTGAAGCTACTGACTGAATGAAAGGAGCTGGCATCTCACTCTCTTTGAATCTTCTTTATCATGCTAAGAGGAGCAGGAAAAAGCAAAAAATTTCAGAATTGCACCTTGCAATGCGGAGAAATTACTGTTTGTGCATTTACAATATTCATTGATTTTTGCCATTGAAAAACATCATGTTATTCATATACCAGAAATGTTTGAAGCTACTGACTGAATGAAAGGAGCTGACATCTCACTCTCTTTGAATCTTCTTTATCATGCTAAGAGGAGCAGGAAAAAGCAAAAAATTTCAGAATTGCACCTTGCAATGCGGAGAAATTACTGTTTGTGCATTTACAATATTCATTGATTTTTGCCATTGAAAAACGTCCAGAAATGATTGAAGTTACTGACTGAATGAAAGGAGCTGGCATCTCACTCTCTTTGAATCTTCTTTATCATGCTAAGAGGAGCAGGAAAAAGCAAAAAATTTCAGAATTGCACCTTGCAATGCGGAGAAATTACTGTTTGTGCATTTAAAATATTCATTGATTTTTGCCATTGAAAAACGTCCAGAAATGATTGAAGCTACTGACAATGAAAGGAGATGGCATCTCACTCTCTTTGAATCTTCTTTATCATGCTAAGAGCAGCAGGAAAAAGCAAAAAATTTCAGAATTGCACCTTGCAATGCTGAGAAATTACTGTTTGTGCATTTACAAAATTCATTGATTTTTGCCATTGAAAAACATCATGTTATTCATATACCAGAAATGATTGAAGCTACTGACTGAATGAAAGGAGCTGGCATCTCACTCTCTTTGAATCTTCTTTATCATGCTAAGAGGAGCAGGAAAAAGCAAAAAATTTCAGAATTGCACCTTGCAATGCGGAGAAATTACTGTTTGTGCATTTACAATATTCATTGATTTTTGCCATTGAAAAACATCATGTTATTCATATACCAGAAATGTTTGAAGCTACTGACTGAATGAAAGGAGCTGACATCTCACTCTCTTTGAATCTTCTTTATCATGCTAAGAGGAGCAGGAAAAAGCAAAGAATTTCAGAATTGCACCTTGCAATGCGGAGAAATTACTGTTTGTGCATTTACAATATTCATTGATTTTTGCCATTGAAAAATGTCCAGAAATGATTGAAGCTACTGACTGAATGAAAGGAGCTGGCATCTCACTCTCTTTGAATCTTCTTTATCATGCTAAGAGGAGCAGGAAAAAGCAAAAAATTTCAGAATTGCACCTTGCAATGCGGAGAAATTACTGTTTGTGCATTTACAATATTCATTGATTTTTGCCATTGAAAAATGTCCAGAAATGATTGAAGCTACTGACTGAATGAAAGGAGCTGGCATCTCACTCTCTTTGAATCTTCTTTATCATGCTAAGAGGAGCAGGAAAAAGCAAAAAATTTCAGAATTGCACCTTGCAATGCGGAGAAATTACAGTTTGTGCATTTACAATATTCATTGATTTTTGCCATTGAAAAACGTCCAGAAATGATTGAAGCTACTGACTGAATGAAAGGAGCTGGCATCTCACTCTCTTTGAATCTTCTTTATCATGCTAAGAGTAGCAGGAAAAAGCAAAAAATTTCAGAATTGCACCTAGCAATGCGGAGAAATTACTGTTTGTGCATTTACAATATTAATTGATTTTTGCCATTGAAAAACGTCCAGAAATGATTGAAGCTACTGACTGAATGAAAGGAGCTGGCATCTCACTCTCTTTGAATCTTCTTTATCATGCTAAGAGGAGCAGGAAAAAGCAAAAAATTTCAGAATTGCACCTTGCAATGCGGAGAAATTACTGTTTGTGCATTTACAATATTCATTGATTTTTGCCATTGAAAAACATGTTATTCATATACCAGAAATGTTTGAAGCTCCTGACTGAATGAAAGGAGCTGGCACCTCACTTTCTTTGAATCTTCTTTATCATGCTAAGAGGAGCAGGAAAAAGCAAAAAATTTCAGAATTGCACCTTGCAATGCGGAGAAATTACTGTTTGTGCATTTACAATATTCATTGATTTTTGCCATTGAAAAACGTCCAGAAATGATTGAAGCTACTGACTGAATGAGGGGAGCTGGCATCTCACTCTCTTTGTATCTTCTTTATCATGCTAAGAGGAGCAGGAAAAAGCAAAAAATTTCAGAATTGCACCTTGCAATGCGGAGAAATTACTGTTTGTGCATTTACAATATTCATTGATTTTTGCCATTGAAAAATGTCCAGAAATGATTGAAGCTACTGACTGAATGAAAGGAGCTGGCATCTCACTCTCTTTGAATCTTCTTTATCATGCTAAGAGGAGCAGGAAAAAGCAAAAAATTTCAGAATTGCGCCTTGCAATGCGGAGAAATTACTGTTTGTGCATTTACAAAATTCATTGATTTTTGCCATTGAAAAACATGATGTTATTCATATACCAGAAATGATTGAAGCTACTGACTGAAGGAAAGGAGCTGGCATCTCACTCTCTTTGAATCTTCTTTATCATGCTAAGAGGAGCAGGAAAAAGCAAAAAATTTCAGAATTGCACCTTGCAATGCGGAGAAATTACTGTTTGTGCATTTACAATATTCATTGATTTTTGCCATTGAAAAATGTCCAGAAATGATTGAAGCTACTGACTGAATGAAAGGAGCTGGCATCTCACTCTCTTTGAATCTTCTTTATCATGCTAAGAGGAGCAGGAAAAAGCAAAAAATTTCAGAATTGCACCTTGCAATGCGGAGAAATTACTGTTTGTGCATTTACAATATTCATTGATTTTTGCCATTGAAAAACGTCCAGAAATGATTGAAGCTACTGACTGAATGAAAGGAGCTGGCATCTCACTCTCTTTGAATCTTCTTTATCATGCTAAGAGGAGCAGGAAAAAGCAAAAAATTTCAGAATTGCACCTTGCAATGCGGAGAAATTACAGTTTGTGCATTTACGATATTCATTGATTTTTGCCATTGAAAAACGTCCAGAAATGATTGAAGCTACTGACTGAATGAAAGGAGCTGGCATCTCACTCTCTTTGAATCTTCTTTATCATGCTAAGAGGAGCAGGAAAAAGCAAAAAATTTCAGAATTTCACCTTGCAATGCGGAGAAATTACTGTTTGTGCATTTACAATATTCATTGATTTTTGCCATTGAAAAACGTCCAGAAATGATTGAAGCTACTGACTGAATGAAAGGAGCTGGCATCTCACTCTCTTTGAATCTTCTTTATCATGCTAAGAGGAGCAGGAAAAAGCAAAAAATTTCAGAATTGCACCTTGCAATGCGGAGAAATTACTGTTTGTGCATTTACAATATTCATTGATTTTTGCCATTGAAAAACATGTTATTCATATACCAGAAATGTTTGAAGCTCCTGACTGAATGAAAGGAGCTGGCATCTCACTCTCTTTGAATCTTCTTTATCATGCTAAGAGGAGCAGGAAAAAGCAAAAAATTTCAGAATTGCACATTGCAATGCGGAGAAATTACTGTTTGTGCATTTACAATATTCATTGATTTTTGCCATTGAAAAACGTCCAGAAATGATTGAAGCTACTGACTGAATGAAAGGAGCTGGCATCTCACTCTCTTTGAATCTTCTTTATCATGCTAAGAGGAGCAGGAAAAAGCAAAAAATTTCAGAATTGCAACTCGCAATGCGGAGAAATTACTGTTTGTGCATTTACAATATTCATTGATTTTTGCCATTGAAAAACATGTTATTCATATACCAGAAATGTTTGAAGCTCCTGACTGAATGAAAGGAGCTGGCACCTCACTCTCTTTGAATCTTCTTTATCATGCTAAGAGGAGCAGGAAAAAGCAAAAAATTTCAGAATTGCACCTTGCAATGCGGAGAAATTACTGTTTGTGCATTTACAATATTCATTGATTTTTGCCATTGAAAAACGTCCAGAAATGATTGAAGCTACTGACTGAATGAAAGGAGCTGTCATCTCACTCTCTTTGAATCTTCTTTATCATGCTAAGAGGAGCAGGAAAAAGCAAAAAATTTCAGAATTGCATCTCGCAATGCGGAGAAATTACTGTTTGTGCATTTACAATATTCATTGATTTTTGCCATTGAAAAATGTCCAGAAATGATTGAAGCTACTGACTGAATGAAAGGAGCTGGCATCTCACTCTCTTTGAATCTTCTTTATCATGCTAAGAGGAGCAGGAAAAAGCAAAAAATTTCAGAATTGCGCCTTGCAATGCGGAGAAATTACTGTTTGTGCATTTACAAAATTCATTGATTTTTGCCATTGAAAAACATCATGTTATTCATATGCCAGAAATGATTGAAGCTACTGACTGAATGAAAGGAGCTGGCATCTCACTCTCTTTGAATCTTCTTTATCATGCTAAGAGGAGCAGGAAAAAGCAAAAAATTTCAGAATTGCGCCTTGCAATGCGGAGAAATTACTGTTTGTGCATTTACAAAATTCATTGATTTTTGCCATTGAAAAACATCATGTTATTCATATGCCAGAAATGATTGAAGCTACTGACTGAATGAAAGGAGCTGGCATCTCACTCTCTTTGAATCTTCTTTATCATGCTAAGAGGAGCAGGAAAAAGCAAAAAATTTCAGAATTGCAACTTGCAATGCGGAGAAATTACTGTTTGTGCATTTACAATATTCATTGATTTTTGCCATTGAAAAACATGTTATTCATATACCAGAAATGTTTGAAGCTCCTGACTGAATGAAAGGAGCTGGCACCTCACTCTCTTTGAATCTTCTTTATCATGCTAAGAGGAGCAGGAAAAAGCAAAAAATTTCAGAATTGCACCTTGCAATGCGGAGAAATTACTGTTTGTGCATTTACAATATTCATTGATTTTTGCCATTGAAAAACGTCCAGAAATGATTGAAGCTACTGACTGAATGAAAGGAGCTGTCATCTCACTCTCTTTGAATCTTCTTTATCATGCTAAGAGGAGCAGGAAAAAGCAAAAAATTTCAGAATTGCATCTCGCAATGCGGAGAAATTACTGTTTGTGCATTTACAATATTCATTGATTTTTGCCATTGAAAAATGTCCAGAAATGATTGAAGCTACTGACTGAATGAAAGGAGCTGGCATCTCAATCTCTTTGAATCTTCTTTATCATGCTAAGAGGAGCAGGAAAAAGCAAAAAATTTCAGAAGTGCGCCTTGCAATGCGGAGAAATTACTGTTTGTGCATTTACAAAATTCATTGATTTTTGCCATTGAAAAACATCATGTTATTCATGTGCCAGAAATGATTGAAGCTACTGACTGAAGGAAAGGAGCTGGCATCTCACTCTCTTTGAATCTTCTTTATCATGCTAAGAGGAGCAGGAAAAAGCAAAAAATTTCAGAATTGCGCCTTGCAATGCGGAGAAATTACTGTTTGTGCATTTACAAAATTCATTGATTTTTGCCATTGAAAAACATCATGTTATTCATATGCCAGAAATGATTGAAGCTACTGACTGAAGGAAAGGAGCTGGCATCTCACTCTCTTTGAATCTTCTTTATCATGCTAAGAGGAGCAGGAAAAAGCAAAAAATTTCAGAATTGCACCTTGCAATGCGGAGAAATTACTGTTTGTGCATTTACAATATTCATTGATTTTTGCCATTGAAAAACGTCCAGAAATGATTGAAGCTACTGACTGAATGAAAGGAGCTGGCATCTCACTCTCTTTGAATCTTCTTTATCATGCTAAGAGGAGCAGGAAAAAGCAAAAAATTTCAGAATTGCACCTTGCAATGCGGAGAAATTACTGTTTGTGCATTTACAATATTCATTGATTTTTGCGATTGAAAAACATCATGTTATTCATATACCAGAAATGATTGAAGCTACTGACTGAATGAAAGGAGCTGGCATCTCACTCTCTTTGAATATTCTTTATCATGCTAAGAGGAGCAGGAAAAAGTAAAAAATTTCAGAATTGCACCTTGCAATGAGGAGAAATTACTGTTTGTGCATTTACAATATTCAATGAATTTTGCCATTGAAAAACGTCCAGAAATGATTGAAGCTACTGACTGAACTAAAGGAGCTGGCATCTCACTCTCTTTGAATCTTCTTTATCATGCTAAGAGGAGCAGGAAAAAGCAAAAAATTTCAGAATTGCACCTTGCAATGCGGAGAAATTACTGTTTGTGCATTTACAATATTCATTGATTTTTGCCATTGAAAAATGTCCAGAAATGATTGAAGCTACTGACTGAATGAAAGGAGCTGGCATCTCACTCTCTTTGAATCTTCTTTATCATGCTAAGAGGAGCAGGAAAAAGCAAAAAATTTCAGAATTGCGCCTTGCAATGCGGAGAAATTACTGTTTGTGCATTTACAAAATTCATTGATTTTTGCCATTGAAAAACATCATGTTATTCATATGCCAGAAATGATTGAAGCTACTGACTGAAGGAAAGGAGCTGGCATCTCACTCTCTTTGAATCTTCTTTATCATGCTAAGAGGAGCAGGAAAAAGCAAAAAATTTCAGAATTGCGCCTTGCAATGCGGAGAAATTACTGTTTGTGCATTTACAAAATTCATTGATTTTTGCCATTGAAAAACATCATGTTATTCATATGCCAGAAATGATTGAAGCTACTGACTGAAGGAAAGGAGCTGGCATCTCACTCTCTTTGAATCTTCTTTATCATGCTAAGAGGAGCAGGAAAAAGCAAAAAATTTCAGAATTGCACCTTGCAATGCGGAGAAATTACTGTTTGTGCATTTACAATATTCATTGATTTTTGCCATTGAAAAACGTCCAGAAATGATTGAAGCTACTGACTGAATGAAAGGAGCTGGCATCTCACTCTCTTTGAATCTTCTTTATCATGCTAAGAGGAGCAGGAAAAAGCAAAAAATTTCAGAATTGCACCTTGCAATGCGGAGAAATTACTGTTTGTGCATTTACAATATTCATTGATTTTTGCGATTGAAAAACATCATGTTATTCATATACCAGAAATGATTGAAGCTACTGACTGAATGAAAGGAGCTGGCATCTCACTCTCTTTGAATCTTCTTTATCATGCTAAGAGGAGCAGGAAAAAGCAAAAAATTTCAGAATTGCACCTTGCAATGCGGAGAAATTACTGTTTGTGCATTTACAATATTCATTGATTTTTGCCATTGAAAAACGTCCAGAAATGATTGAAGCTACTGACTGAATGAAAGGAGCTGGCATCTCACTCTCTTTGAATCTTCTTTATCATGCTAAGAGGAGCAGGAAAAAGAAAAAAATTTCAGAATTGCACCTTGCAATGCGGAGAAATTACTGTTTGTGCATTTACAATATTCAATGAATTTTGCCATTGAAAAACGTCCAGAAATGATTGAAGCTACTGACTGAACTAAAGGAGCTGGCATCTCACTCTCTTTGAATCTTCTTTATCATGCTAAGAGGAGCAGGAAAAAGCAAAAAATTTCAGAATTGCACCTTGCAATGCGGAGAAATTACTGTTTGTGCATTTACAATATTCATTTATTTTTGCCATTGAAAAACATCATGTTATTCATATACCAGAAATGTTTGAAGCTACTGACTGAATGAAAGGAGCTGGTATCTCACTCTCTTTGAATCTTCTTCATAATGCTAAGAGGAGCAGGAAAAAGCAAAAAATTTCAGAATTGCACCTTGCAATGCGGAGAAATTACTGTTTGTGCATTTACAATATTCATTGATTTTTGCCATTGAAAAACGTCCAGAAATGATTGAAGCTACTGACAATGAAAGGAGCTGGCATCTCACTCTCTTTGAATCTTCTTTATCATGCTAAGAGGAGCAGGAAAAAGCAAAAAATTTCAGAATTGCACCTTGCAATGCTGAGAAATTACTGTTTGTGCATTTACAAAATTCATTGATTTTTGCCATTGAAAAACATCATGTTATTCATATACCAGAAATGATTGAAGCTACTGACTGAATGAAAGGAGCTGGCATCTCACTCTCTTTGAATCTTCTTTATCATGCTAAGAGGAGCAGGAAAAAGCAAAAAATTTCAGAATTGCACCTTGCAATGCGGAGAAATTACTGTTTGTGCATTTACAATATTCATTGATTTTTGCCATTGAAAAACGTCCAGAAATGATTGAAGCTACTGACTGAATGAAAGGAGCTGGCATCTCACTCTCTTTGAATCTTCTTTATCATGCTAAGAGGAGCAGGAAAAAGCAAAAAATTTCAGAATTGCACCTTGCAATGCGGAGAAATTACTGTTTGTGCATTTACAATATTCATTGATTTTTGCCATTGAAAAATGTCCAGAAATGATTGAAGCTACTGACTGAATGAAAGGAGCTGGCATCTCACTCTCTTTGAATCTTCTTTATCATGCTAAGAGGAGCAGGAAAAAGCAAAAAATTTCAGAATTGCACCTTGCAATGCGGAGAAATTACTGTTTGTGCATTTACAATATTCATTGATTTTTGCCATTGAAAAACATGTTATTCATATACCAGAAATGTTTGAAGCTCCTGACTGAATGAAAGGAGCTGGCACCTCACTCTCTTTGAATCTTGTTTATCATGCTAAGAGGAGCAGGAAAAAGCAAAAAATTTCAGAATTGCACCTTGCAATGCGGAGAAATTACTGTTTGTGCATTTACAATATTCATTGATTTTTGCCATTGAAAAACGTCCAGAAATGATTGAAGCTACTGACTGAATGAAAGGAGCTAGCATCTCACTCTCTTTGAATCTTCTTTATCATGCTAAGAGGAGCAGGAAAAAGCAAAAAATTTCAGAATTGCGCCTTGCAATGCGGAGAAATTACTGTTTGTGCATTTACAAAATTCATTGATTTTTGCCATTGAAAAACATCATGTTATTCATATACCAGAAATGATTGAAGCTACTGACTGAAGGAAAGGAGCTGGCATCTCACTCTCTTTGAATCTTCTTTATCATGCTAAGAGGAGCAGGAAAAAGCAAAAAATTTCAGAATTACACCTTGCAATGCGGAGAAATTACTGTTTGTGCATTTACAATATTCATTGATTTTTGCCATTGAAAAACGTCCGGAAATGATTGAAGCTACTGACTGAATGAAAGGAGCTGGCATCTCACTCTCTTTGAATCTTCTTTATCATGCTAAGAGGAGCAGGAAAAAGCAAAAAATTTCAGAATTGCACCTTGCAATGCGGAGAAATTACTGTTTGTGCATTTACAATATTCATTGATTTTTGCGATTGAAAAACATCATGTTATTCATATACCAGAAATGATTGAAGCTACTGACTGAATGAAAGGAGCTGGCATCTCACTCTCTTTGAATCTTCTTTATCATGCTAAGAGGAGCAGGAAAAAGTAAAAAATTTCAGAATTGCACCTTGCAATGCAGAGAAATTACTGTTTGTGCATTTACAATATTCAATGATTTTTGCAATTGAAAAACGTCCATAAATGATTGAAGCTACTGACTGAATGAAAGGAGCTGGCATCTCACTCTCTTTGAATCTTGTTTATCATGCTAAAAGGAGCAGGAAAAAGCAAAAAATTTCAGAATTGCACCTTGCAATGCGGAGAAATTACTGTTTGTGCATTTACAATATTCATTGATTTTTGCCATTGAAAAACGTCCAGAAATGATTGAAGCTACTGACTGAATGAAAGGAGCTGGCATCTCACTCTCTTTGAATCTTCTTTATCATGCTAAGAGGAGCAGGAAAAAGCAAAAAATTTCAGAATTGCACCTTGCAATGCGGAGAAATTACTGTTTGTGCATTTACAATATTCATTGATTTTTGCAATTGAAAAACGTCCAGAAATGATTGAAGCTACTGACTGAATGAAAGGAGATGGCATCTCACTCTCTTTGAATCTTCTTTATCATGCTAAGAGGAGCAGGAAAAAGTAAAAAATTTCAGAATTGCACCTTGCAATGCGGAGAAATTACTGTTTGTGCATTTACAATATTCAATGATTTTTGCCTTTGAAAAACGTCCAGAAATGATTGAAGCTACTGACTGAACGAAAGGAGCTGGCATCTCACTCTCTTTGAATCTTCTTTATCATGCTAAGAGGAGCAGGAAAAAGCAAAAAATTTCAGAATTGCACCTTGCAATGCGGAGAAATTACTGTTTGTGCATTTACAATATTCATTGATTTTTGCCATTGAAAAACATCATGTTATTCATATACCAGAAATGTTTGAAGCTACTGACTGAATGAAAGGAGCTGGTATCTCACTCTCTTTGAATCTTCTTCATAATGCTAAGAGGAGCAGGAAAAAGCAAAAAATTTCAGAATTGCACCTTGCAATGCGGAGAAATTACTGTTTGTGCATTTACAATATTCATTGATTTTTGCCATTGAAAAACGTCCAGAAATGATTGAAGCTACTGACAATGAAAGGAGCTGGCATCTCACTCTCTTTGAATCTTCTTTATCATGCTAAGAGGAGCAGGAAAAAGCAAAAAATTTCAGAATTGCACCTTGCAATGCTGAGAAATTACTGTTTGTGCATTTACAAAATTCATTGATTTTTGCCATTGAAAAACATCATGTTATTCATATACCAGAAATGATTGAAGCTACTGACTGAATGAAAGGAGCTGGCATCTCACTCTCTTTGAATCTTCTTTATCATGCTAAGAGGAGCAGGAAAAAGCAAAAAATTTCAGAATTGCACCTTGCAATGCGGAGAAATTACTGTTTGTGCATTTACAATATTCATTGATTTTTGCCATTGAAAAACATCATGTTATTCATATACCAGAAATGTTTGAAGCTACTGACTGAATGAAAGGAGCTGACATCTCACTCTCTTTGAATCTTCTTTATCATGCTAAGAGGAGCAGGAAAAAGCAAAAAATTTCAGAATTGCACCTTGCAATGCGGAGAAATTACTGTTTGTGCATTTACAATATTCATTGATTTTTGCCATTGAAAAACGTCCAGAAATGATTGAAGCTACTGACTGAATGAAAGGAGCTGGCATCTCACTCTCTTTGAATCTTCTTTATCATGCTAAGAGGAGCAGGAAAAAGCAAAAAATTTCAGAATTGCACCTTGCAATGCGGAGAAATTACTGTTTGTGCATTTACAATATTCATTGATTTTTGCCATTGAAAAACGTCCAGAAATGATTGAAGCTACTGACTGAATGAAAGGAGCTGGCATCTCACTCTCTTTGAATCTTCTTTATCATGCTAAGAGGAGCAGGAAAAAGCAAAAAATTTCAGAATTGCACCTTGCAATGCGGAGAAATTACTGTTTGTGCATTTAAAATATTCATTGATTTTTGCCATTGAAAAACGTCCAGAAATGATTGAAGCTACTGACAATGAAAGGAGCTGGCATCTCACTCTCTTTGAATCTTCTTTATCATGCTAAGAGCAGCAGGAAAAAGCAAAAAATTTCAGAATTGCACCTTGCAATGCTGAGAAATTACTGTTTGTGCATTTACAAAATTCATTGATTTTTGCCATTGAAAAACATCATGTTATTCATATACCAGAAATGATTGAAGCTACTGACTGAATGAAAGGAGCTGGCATCTCACTCTCTTTGAATCTTCTTTATCATGCTAAGAGGAGCAGGAAAAAGCAAAAAATTTCAGAATTGCACCTTGCAATGCGGAGAAATTACTGTTTGTGCATTTACAATATTCATTGATTTTTGCCATTGAAAAACATCATGTTATTCATATACCAGAAATGTTTGAAGCTACTGACTGAATGAAAGGAGCTGACATCTCACTCTCTTTGAATCTTCTTTATCATGCTAAGAGGAGCAGGAAAAAGCAAAAAATTTCAGAATTGCACCTTGCAATGCGGAGAAATTACTGTTTGTGCATTTACAATATTCATTGATTTTTTCCATTGAAAAATGTCCAGAAATGATTGAAGCTACTGACTGAATGAAAGGAGCTGGCATCTCACTCTCTTTGAATCTTCTTTATCATGCTAAGAGGAGCAGGAAAAAGCAAAAAATTTCAGAATTGCACCTTGCAATGCGGAGAAATTACTGTTTGTGCATTTACAATATTCATTGATTTTTGCCATTGAAAAATGTCCAGAAATGATTGAAGCTACTGACTGAATGAAAGGAGCTGGCATCTCACTCTCTTTGAATCTTCTTTATCATGCTAAGAGGAGCAGGAAAAAGCAAAAAATTTCAGAATTGCGCCTTGCAATGCGGAGAAATTACTGTTTGTGCATTTACAAAATTCATTGATTTTTGCCATTGAAAAACATGATGTTATTCATATACCAGAAATGATTGAAGCTACTGACTGAAGGAAAGGAGCTGGCATCTCACTCTCTTTGAATCTTCTTTATCATGCTAAGAGGAGCAGGAAAAAGCAAAAAATTTCAGAATTGCACCTTGCAATGCGGAGAAATTACTGTTTGTGCATTTACAATATTCATTGATTTTTGCCATTGAAAAATGTCCAGAAATGATTGAAGCTACTGACTGAATGAAAGGAGCTGGCATCTCACTCTCTTTGAATCTTCTTTATCATGCTAAGAGGAGCAGGAAAAAGCAAAAAATTTCAGAATTGCACCTTGCAATGCGGAGAAATTACTGTTTGTGCATTTACAATATTCATTGATTTTTGCCATTGAAAAACGTCCAGAAATGATTGAAGCTACTGACTGAATGAAAGGAGCTGGCATCTCACTCTCTTTGAATCTTCTTTATCATGCTAAGAGGAGCAGGAAAAAGCAAAAAATTTCAGAATTGCACCTTACAATGCGGAGAAATTACAGTTTGTGCATTTACAATATTCATTGATTTTTGCCATTGAAAAACGTCCAGAAATGATTGAAGCTACTGACTGAATGAAAGGAGCTGGCATCTCACTCTCTTTGAATCTTCTTTATCATGCTAAGAGGAGCAGGAAAAAGCAAAAAATTTCAGAATTGCACCTTGCAATGCGGAGAAATTACTGTTTGTGCATTTACAATATTCATTGATTTTTGCCATTGAAAAACATGTTATTCATATACCAGAAATGTTTGAAGCTCCTGACTGAATGAAAGGAGCTGGCACCTCACTCTCTTTGAATCTTCTTTATCATGCTAAGAGGAGCAGGAAAAAGCAAAAAATTTCAGAATTGCACCTTGCAATGCGGAGAAATTACTGTTTGTGCATTTACAATATTCATTGATTTTTGCCATTGAAAAACGTCCAGAAATGATTGAAGCTACTGACTGAATGAAAGGAGCTGGCATCTCACTCTCTTTGAATCTTCTTTATCATGCTAAGAGGAGCAGGAAAAAGCAAAAAATTTCAGAATTGCACCTTGCAATGCGGAGAAATTACTGTTTGTGCATTTACAATATTCATTGATTTTTGCCATTGAAAAATGTCCAGAAATGATTGAAGCTACTGACTGAATGAAAGGAGCTGGCATGTCACTCTCTTTGAATCTTCTTTATCATTCTAAGAGGAGCAGGAAAAAGCAAAAAATTTCAGAATTGCGCCTTGCAATGCGGAGAAATTACTGTTTGTGCATTTACAAAATTCATTGATTTTTGCCATTGAAAAACATCATGTTATTCATATACCAGAAATGATTGAAGCTACTGACTGAAGGAAAGGAGCTGGCATCTCACTCTCTTTGAATCTTCTTTATCATGCTAAAAGGAGCAGGAAAAAGCAAAAAATTTCAGAATTGCACCTTGCAATGCGGAGAAATTACTGTTTGTGCATTTACAATATTCATTGATTTTTGCCATTGAAAAACGTCCAGAAATGATTGAAGCTACTGACTGAATGAAAGGAGCTGGCATCTCACTCTCTTTGAATCTTCTTTATCATGCTAAGAGAAGCAGGAAAAAGTAAAAAATTTCAGAATTGCACCTTGCAATGCGGAGAAATTACTGTTTGTGCATTTACAATATTCATTGATTTTTGCGATTGAAAAACATCATGTTATTCATATACCAGAAATGATTGAAGCTACTGACTGAATGAAATGAGCTGGCATCTCACTCTCTTTGAATCTTCTTTATCATGCTAAGAGGAGCAGGAAAAAGTAAAAAATTTCAGAATTGCACCTTGCAATGCGGAGAAATTACTGTTTGTGCATTTACAATATTCAATGATTTTTGCCATTGAAAAACGTCCAGAAATGATTGAAGCTACTGACTGAATGAAAGGAGCTGGCATCTCACTCTCTTTGAATCTTGTTTATCATGCTAAGAGGAGCAGGAAAAAGCAAAAAATTTCAGAATTGCACCTTGCAATGCGGAGAAATTACTGTTTGTGCATTTACAATATTCATTGATTTTTGCCATTGAAAAACGTCCAGAAATGATTGAAGCTACTGACTGAATAAAAGGAGCTGGCATCTCACTCTCTTTGAATCTTCTTTATCATGCTAAGAGGAGCAGGAAAAAGCAAAAAATTTCAGAATTGCACCTTGCAATGCGGAGAAATTACTGTTTGTGCATTTACTATATTCATTGATTTTTGCCATTGAAAAACATCATGTTATTCATATACCAGAAATGATTGAAGCTACTGACTGAATGAAAGGAGCTGGCATCTCACTCTCTTTGAATCTTCTTTATCATGCTAAGAGGAGCAGGAAAAAGTAAAAAATTTCAGTATTGCACCTTGCAATGCGGAGAAATTACTGTTTGTGCATTTACAATATTCATTGATTTTTGCCATTGAAAAACATCATGTTATTCATATACCAGAAATGTTTGAAGCTACTGACTGAATGAAAGGAGCTGGCATCTCACTCTCTTTGAATCTTCTTTATCATGCTAAGAGGAGCAGGAAAAAGCAAAAAATTTCAGAATTGCACCTTGCAATGCGGAGAAATTACTGTTTGTGCATTTACAATTCATTGATTTTTGCCATTGAAAAACGTCCAGAAATGATTGAAGCTACTGACTGAATGAAAGGAGCTGGCATCTCACTCTCTTTGAATCTTCTTTATCATGCTAAGGGGAGCAGGAAAAAGCAAAAAATTTCAGAATTGCACCTTGCAATGCGGAGAAATTACTGTTTGTGCATTTACAAAATTCATTGATTTTTGCCATTGAAAAACATCATGTTATTCATATACCAGAAATGATTGAAGCTACTGACTGAATGAAAGGAGCTGGCATCTCACTCTCTTTGAATCTTCTTTATCATGCTAAGAGGAGCAGGAAAAAGCAAAAAATTTCAGAATTGCACCTTGCAATGCGGAGAAATTACTGTTTGTGCATTTACAATATTCATTGATTTTTGCCATTGAAAAACGTCCAGAAATGATTGAAGCTACTGACTGAATGAAAGGAGCTGGCATCTCACTCTCTTTGAATCTTCTTTATCATGCTAAGAGGAGCAGGAAAAAGTAAAAAATTTCAGTATTGCACCTTGCAATGCGGAGAAATTACTGTTTGTGCATTTACAATATTCATTGATTTTTGCCATTGAAAAACATCATGTTATTCATATACCAGAAATGTTTGAAGCTACTGACTGAATGAAAGGAGCTGGCATCTCACTCTCTTTGAATCTTCTTTATCATGCTAAGAGGAGCAGGAAAAAGCAAAAAATTTCAGAATTGCACCTTGCAATGCGGAGAAATTACTGTTTGTGCATTTACAATATTCATTGATTTTTGCCATTGAAAAACGTCCAGAAATGTTTGAAGCTACTGACTGAATGAAAGGAGCTGGCATCTCACTCTCTTTGAATCTTCTTTATCATGCTACGAGGAGCAGGAAAAAGCAAAAAATTTCAGAATTGCACCTTGCAATGCGGAGAAATTACTGTTTGTGCATTTACAATATTCATTGATTTTTGCCATTGAAAAACATCATGTTATTCATATACCAGAAATGATTGAAGCTACTGACTGAATGAAAGGAGCTGGCATCTCACTCTCTTTGAATCTTATTTATCATGCTAAGAGGAGCAGGAAAAAGTAAAAAATTTCAGAATTGCACCTTGCAATGCGGAGAAATTACTGTTTGTGCATTTATAATATTCAATGATTTTTGCCATTGAAAAACGTCCAGAAATGATTGAAGCTACTGACTGAACGAAAGGAGCTGGCATCTCACTCTCTTTGAATCTTCTTTATCATGCTAAGAGGAGCAGGAAAAAGCAAAAAATTTCAGAATTGCACCTTGCAATGCGGAGAAATTACTGTTTGTGCATTTACAATATTCATTGATTTTTGCCATTGAAAAACATCATGTTATTCATATACCAGAAATGTTTGAAGCTACTGACTGAATGAAAGGAGCTGGCATCTCACTCTCTTTGAATCTTCTTTATAATGCTAAGAGGAGCAGGAAAAAGCAAAAAATTTCAGAATTGCACCTTGCAATGCGGAGAAATTACTGTTTGTGCATTTACAATATTCATTGATTTTTGCCATTGAAAAACGTCCAGAAATGATTGAAGCTACTGACTGAATGAAAGGAGCTGGCATCTCACTCTCTTTGAATCTTCTTTATCATGCTAAGAGGAGCAGGAAAAAGCAAAAAATTTCAGAATTGCACCTTGCAATGCGGAGAAATTACTGTTTGTGCATTTACAATATTCATTGATTTTTGCCATTGAAAAACATCATGTTATTCATATACCAGAAATGTTTGAAGCTACTGACTGAATGAAAGGAGCTGGCATCTCACTCTCTTTGAATCTTCTTTATCATGCTAAGAGGAGCAGGAAAAAGCAAAAAATTTCAGACTTGCACCTTGCAATGCGGAGAAATTACTGTTTGTGCATTTACAATATTCATTGATTTTTGCCATTGAAAAACATCATGTTATTCATATACCAGAAATGTTTGAAGCTACTGACTGAATGAAAGGAGCTGGCATCTCACTCTCTTTGAGTATTCTTTACCATGCTAAGAGGAGCAGGAAAAAGCAAAAAATTTCAGAATTGCACCTTGCAATGCGGAGAAATTACTGTTTGTGCATTTACAATATTCATTGATTTTTGCCATTGAAAAACGTCCAGAAATGATTGAAGCTACTGACTGAATGAAAGGAGCTGGCATCTCACTCTCTTTGAATCTTCTTTATCATGCTAAGAGGAGCAGGAAAAAGCAAAAAATTTCAGAATTGCACCTTGCAATGCGGAGAAATTACAGTTTGTGCATTTACAATATTCATTGATTTTTGCCATTGAAAAACGTCCAGAAATGATTGAAGCTACTAACTGAATGAAAGGAGCTGGCATCTCACTCTCTTTGAATCTTCTTTATCATGCTAAGAGGAGCAGGAAAAAGCAAAAAATTTCAGACTTGCACCTTGCAATGCGGAGAAATTACTGTTTGTGCATTTACAATATTCATTGATTTTTGTCATTGAAAAACATCATGTTATTCATATACCAGAAATGTTTGAAGCTACTGACTGAATGAAAGGAGCTGGCATCTCACTCTCTTTCATTCTTCTTTACCATGCTAAGAGGAGCAGGAAAAAGCAAAAAATTTCAGAATTGCACCTTGCAATGCACAGAAATTACTGTTTGTGCATTTACAATATTCATTGATTTTTGCCATTGAAAAACGTCCAGAAATGATTGAAGCTACTGACTGAATGAAAGGAGCTGGCATCTCACTCTCTTTGAATCTTCTTTATCATGCTAAGAGGAGCAGGAAAAAGCAAAAAATTTCAGAATTGCACCTTGCAATGCGGAGAAATTTCAGTTTGTGCATTTACAATATTCATTGATTTTTGCCATTGAAAAACGTCCAGAAATGATTGAAGCTACTGACTGAATGAAAGGAGCTGGCATCTCACTCTCTTTGAATCTTCTTTATCATGCTAAGAGGAGCAGGAAAAAGCAAAAAATTTCAGAATTGCACCTTGCAATGCGGAGAAATTACTGTTTGTGCATTTACAATATTCATTGATTTTTGCCATTGAAAAACATGTTATTCATATACCAGAAATGTTTGAAGCTACTGACTGAATGAAAGGAGCTGGCACCTCACTCTCTTTGAATCTTCTTTATCATGCTAAGAGGAGCAGGAAAAAGCAAAAAATTTCAGAATTGCACCTTGCAATGCGGAGAAATTACTGTTTGTGCATTTACAATATTCATTGATTTTTGCCATTGAAAAACGTCCAGAAATGATTGAAGCTACTGACTGAATGAAAGGAGCTGGCATCTCACTCTCTTTGAATCTTCTTTATCATGCTAAGAGGAGCAGGAAAAAGCAAAAAATTTCAGAATTGCGCCTTGCAATGTGGAGATATTACTGTTTGTGCATTTACAATATTCATTGATTTTTGCCATTGAAAAACATGTTTTTCATATACCAGAAATGTTTGAAGCTACTGACTGAATGAAAGGAGCTGGCATCTCACTCTCTTTGAATCTTCTTTATCATGCTAGGATTAGCAGGAAAAAGCAAAAAATTTCAGAATTGCACCTTGCAATGTGGAGATATTACTGTTTGTGCATTTACAATATTCATTGACTTTTGCCATTGAAAAACATGTTTTTCATATACCAGAAATGTTTGAAGCTACTGACTGAATGAAAGGAGCTGGCATCTCACTCTCTTTGAATCTTCTTTATCATGCTAGGATTAGCAGGAAAAAGCAAAAAATTTCAGAATTGCACCTTGCAATGTGGAGATATTACTGTTTGTGCATTTACAATATTCATTGATTTTTGCCATTGAAAAACATGTTTTTCATATACCAGAAATGTTTGAAGCTACTGACTGAATGAAAGGAGCTGGCATCTCACTCTCTTTGAATCTTCTTTATCATGCTAGGATTAACAGGAAAAAGCAAAAAATTTCAGAATTGCACCTTGCAATGTGGAGATATTACTGTTTGTGCATTTACAATATTCATTGATTTTTGCCATTGAAAAACGTCCAGAAATGTTTGAAGCTACTGACTGAATGAAAGGAGCTGGCATCTCACTCTCTTTGAATCTTCTTTATCATGCTAGGATTAGCAGGAAAAAGCAAAAAATTTCAGAATTGCACCTTGCAATGTGGAGATATTACTGTTTGTGCATTTACAATATTCATTGATTTTTGCCATTGAAAAACATGTTTTTCATATACCAGAAATGTTTGAAGCTACTGACTGAATGAAAGGAGCTGGCATCTCACTCTCTTTGAATCTTCTTTATCATGCTAGGATTAACAGGAAAAAGCAAAAAATTTCAGAATTGCACCTTGCAATGTGGAGATATTACTGTTTGTGCATTTACAATATTCATTGATTTTTGCCATTGAAAAACATGTTTTTCATATACCAGAAATGTTTGAAGCTACTGACTGAATGAAAGGAGCTGGCATCTCACTCTCTTTGAATCTTCTTTATCATGCTAGGATTAACAGGAAAAAGCAAAAAATTTCAGAATTGCACCTTGCAATGTGGAGATATTACTGTTTGTGCATTTACAATATTCATTGATTTTTGCCATTGAAAAACATGTTTTTCATATACCAGAAATGTTTGAAGCTACTGACTGAATGAAAGGAGCTGGCATCTCACTCTCTTTGAATCTTCTTTATCATGCTAGGATTAACAGGAAAAAGCAAAAAATTTCAGAATTGCACCTTGCAATGTGGAGATATTACTGTTTGTGCATTTACAATATTCATTGATTTTTGCCATTGAAAAACGTCCAGAAATGTTTGAAGCTACTGACTGAATGAAAGGAGCTGGCATCTCACTCTCTTTGAATCTTCTTTATCATGCTAGGATTAGCAGGAAAAAGCAAAAAATTTCAGAATTGCACCTTGCAATGTGGAGATATTACTGTTTGTGCATTTACAATATTCATTGATTTTTGCCATTGAAAAACATGTTTTTCATATACCAGAAATGTTTGAAGCTACTGACTGAATGAAAGGAGCTGGCATCTCACTCTCTTTGAATCTTCTTTATCATGCTAGGATTAGCAGGAAAAAGCAAAAAATTTCAGAATTGCACCTTGCAATGTGGAGATATTACTGTTTGTGCATTTACAATATTCATTGATTTTTGCCATTGAAAAACATGTTTTTCATATACCAGAAATGTTTGAAGCTACTGACTGAATGAAAGGAGCTGGCATCTCACTCTCTTTGAATCTTCTTTATCATGCTAGGATTAACAGGAAAAAGCAAAAAAATTCAGAATTGCACCTTGCAATGTGGAGATATTACTGTTTGTGCATTTACAATATTCATTGATTTTTGCCATTGAAAAACATGTTTTTCATATACCAGAAATGTTTGAAGCTACTGACTGAATGAAAGGAGCTGGCATCTCACTCTCTTTGAATCTTCTTTATCATGCTAGGATTAGCAGGAAAAAGCAAAAAATTTCAGAATTGCACCTTGCAATGTGGAGATATTACTGTTTGTGCATTTACAATATTCATTGATTTTTGCCATTGAAAAACATGTTTTTCATATACCAGAAATGTTTGAAGCTACTGACTGAATGAAAGGAGCTGGCATCTCACTCTCTTTGAATCTTCTTTATCATGCTAGGATTAACAGGAAAAAGCAAAAAATTTCAGAATTGCACCTTGCAATGTGGAGATATTACTGTTTGTGCATTTACAATATTCATTGATTTTTGCCATTGAAAAACGTCCAGAAATGTTTGAAGCTACTGACTGAATGAAAGGAGCTGGCATCTCACTCTCTTTGAATCTTCTTTATCATGCTAGGATTAGCAGGAAAAAGCAAAAAATTTCAGAATTGCACCTTGCAATGTTGAGATATTACTGTTTGTGCATTTACAATATTCATTGATTTTTGCCATTGAAAAACATGTTTTTCATATACCAGAAATGTTTGAAGCTACTGACTGAATGAAAGGAGCTGGCATCTCACTCTTTGAATCTTCTTTATCATGCTAGGATTAGCAGGAAAAAGCAAAAAATTTCAGAATTGCACCTTGCAATGTGGAGATATTACTGTTTGTGCATTTACAATATTCATTGATTTTTCCATTGAAAAACATGTTTTTCATATACCAGAAATGTTTGAAGCTACTGACTGAATGAAAGGAGCTGGCATCTCACTCTCTTTGAATCTTCTTTATCATGCTAGGATTAACAGGAAAAAGCAAAAAATTTCAGAATTGCACCTTGCAATGTGGAGATATTACTGTTTGTGCATTTACAATATTCATTGATTTTTGCCATTGAAAAACGTCCAGAAATGTTTGAAGCTACTGACTGAATGAAAGGAGCTGGCATCTCACTCTCTTTGAATCTTCTTTATCATGCTAGGATTAGCAGGAAAAAGCAAAAAATTTCAGAATTGCACCTTGCAATGTGGAGATATTACTGTTTGTGCATTTACAATATTCATTGATTTTTGCCATTGAAAAACATGTTTTTCATATACCAGAAATGTTTGAAGCTACTGACTGAATGAAAGGAGCTGGCATCTCACTCTCTTTGAATCTTCTTTATCATGCTAGGATTAGCAGGAAAAGGCAAAAAATTTCAGAATTGCACCTTGCAATGTGGAGATATTACTGTTTGTGCATTTACAATATTCATTGATTTTTGCCATTGAAAAACATGTTTTTCATATACCAGAAATGTTTGAAGCTACTGACTGAATGAAAGGAGCTGGCATCTCACTCTCTTTGAATCTTCTTTATCATGCTAGGATTAACAGGAAAAAGCAAAAAATTTCAGAATTGCACCTTGCAATGTGGAGATATTACTGTTTGTGCATTTACAATATTCATTGATTTTTGCCATTGAAAAACGTCCAGAAATGTTTGAAGCTACTGACTGAATGAAAGGAGCTGGCATCTCACTCTCTTTGAATCTTCTTTATCATGCTAAGAGGAGCAGGAAAAAGCAAAAAATTTCAGAATTGCACCTTGCAATGCGGAGAAATTACTGTTTGTGCATTTACAATATTCATTGATTTTTGCCATTGAAAAACATCATGTTATTCATATACCAGAAATGTTTGAAGCTACTGACTGAATGAAAGGAGCTGGCATCTCACTCTCTTTGTATCTTCTTTATCATGCTAAGAGGAGCAGGAAAAAGCAAAAAATTTCAGACTTGCACCTTGCAATGCGGAGAAATTACTGTTTGTGCATTTACAATATTCATTGATTTTTGCCATTGAAAAACATCATGTTATTCATATACCAGAAATGTTTGAAGCTACTGACTGAATGAAAGGAGCTGGCATCTCACTCTCTTTGAATCTTCTTTATCATGCTAAGAGGTGCAGGAAAAAGCAAAAAATTTCAGAATTGCACCTTGCAATGCGGAGAAATTACAGTTTGTGCATTTACAATATTCATTGATTTTTGCCATTGAAAAACGTCCAGAAATGATTGAAGCTACTAACTGAATGAAAGGAGCTGGCATCTCACTCTCTTTGAATCTTCTTTATCATGCTAAGAGGAGCAGGAAAAAGCAAAAAATTTCAGACTTGCACCTTGCAATGCGGAGAAATTACTGTTTGTGCATTTACAATATTCATTGATTTTTGTCATTGAAAAACATCATGTTATTCATATACCAGAAATGTTTGAAGCTACTGACTGAATGAAAGGAGCTGGCATCTCACTCTCTTTGAATCTTCTTTACCATGCTAAGAGGAGCAGGAAAAAGCAAAAAATTTCAGAATTGCACCTTGCAATGCACAGAAATTACTGTTTGTGCATTTACAATATTCATTGATTTTTGCCATTGAAAAACGTCCAGAAATGATTGAAGCTACTGACTGAATGAAAGGAGCTGGCATCTCACTCTCTTTGAATCTTCTTTATCATGCTAAGAGGAGCAGGAAAAAGCAAAAAATTTCAGAATTGCACCTTGCAATGCGGAGAAATTACAGTTTGTGCATTTACAATATTCATTGATTTTTGCCATTGAAAAACGTCCAGAAATGATTGAAGCTACTAACTGAATGAAAGGAGCTGGCATCTCACTCTCTTTGAATCTTCTTTATCATGCTAAGAGGAGCAGGAAAAAGCAAAAAATTTCAGACTTGCACCTTGCAATGCGGAGAAATTACTGTTTGTGCATTTACAATATTCATTGATTTTTGTCATTGAAAAACATCATGTTATTCATATACCAGAAATGTTTGAAGCTACTGACTGAATGAAAGGAGCTGGCATCTCACTCTCTTTGAATCTTCTTTACCATGCTAAGAGGAGCAGGAAAAAGCAAAAAATTTCAGAATTGCACCTTGCAATGCACAGAAATTACTGTTTGTGCATTTACAATATTCATTGATTTTTGCCATTGAAAAACGTCCAGAAATGATTGAAGCTACTGACTGAATGAAAGGAGCTGGCATCTCACTCTCTTTGAATCTTCTTTATCATGCTAAGAGGAGCAGGAAAAAGCAAAAAATTTCAGAATTGCACCTTGCAATGCGGAGAAATTTCAGTTTGTGCATTTACAATATTCATTGATTTTTGCCATTGAAAAACGTCCAGAAATGATTGAAGCTACTGACTGAATGAAAGGAGCTGGCATCTCACTCTCTTTGAATCTTCTTTATCATGCTAAGAGGAGCTAGAAAAAGCAAAAAATTTCAGAATTGCACCTTGCAATGCGGAGAAATTACTGTTTGTGCATTTACAATATTCATTGATTTTTGCCATTGAAAAACGTCCAGAAATGATTGAAGCTACTGACTGAATGAAAGGAGCTGGCATCTCACTCTCTTTGAATCTTCTTTATCATGCTAAGAGGAGCAGGAAAAAGCAAAAAATTTCAGAATTGCACCTTGCAATGCGGAGAAATTACTGTTTGTGCATTTACAATATTCATTGATTTTTGCCATTGAAAAACATGTTATTCATATACCAGAAATGTTTGAAGCTACTGACTGAATGAAAGGAGCTGGCACCTCACTCTCTTTGAATCTTCTTTATCATGCTAAGAGGAGCAGGAAAAAGCAAACAATTTCAGAATTGCACCTTGCAATGCGGAGAAATTACTGTTTGTGCATTTACAATATTCATTGATTTTTGCCATTGAAAAACGTCCAGAAATGATTGAAGCTACTGACTGAATGAAAGGAGCTGGCATCTCACTCTCTTTGAATCTTCTTTATCATGCTAAGAGGAGCAGGAAAAAGCAAAAAATTTCAGAATTGCGCCTTGCAATGTGGAGATATTACTGTTTGTGCATTTACAATATTCATTGATTTTTGCCATTGAAAAACATGTTTTTCATATACCAGAAATGTTTGAAGCTACTGACTGAATGAAAGGAGCTGGCATCTCACTCTCTTTGAATCTTCTTTATCATGCTAGGATTAGCAGGAAAAAGCAAAAAATTTCAGAATTGCACCTTGCAATGTGGAGATATTACTGTTTGTGCATTTACAATATTCATTGACTTTTGCCATTGAAAAACATGTTTTTCATATACCAGAAATGTTTGAAGCTACTGACTGAATGAAAGGAGCTGGCATCTCACTCTCTTTGAATCTTCTTTATCATGCTAGGATTAGCAGGAAAAAGCAAAAAATTTCAGAATTGCACCTTGCAATGTGGAGATATTACTGTTTGTGCATTTACAATATTCATTGATTTTTGCCATTGAAAAACATGTTTTTCATATACCAGAAATGTTTGAAGCTACTGACTGAATGAAAGGAGCTGGCATCTCACTCTCTTTGAATCTTCTTTATCATGCTAGGATTAACAGGAAAAAGCAAATAATTTCAGAATTGCACCTTGCAATGTGGAGATATTACTGTTTGTGCATTTACAATATTCATTGATTTTTGCCATTGAAAAACGTCCAGAAATGTTTGAAGCTACTGACTGAATGAAAGGAGCTGGCATCTCACTCTCTTTGAATCTTCTTTATCATGCTAGGATTAGCAGGAAAAAGCAAAAAATTTCAGAATTGCACCTTGCAATGTGGAGATATTACTGTTTGTGCATTTACAATATTCATTGATTTTTGCCATTGAAAAACATGTTTTTCATATACCAGAAATGTTTGAAGCTACTGACTGAATGAAAGGAGCTGGCATCTCACTCTCTTTGAATCTTCTTTATCATGCTAGGATTAACAGGAAAAAGCAAAAAATTTCAGAATTGCACCTTGCAATGTGGAGATATTACTGTTTGTGCATTTACAATATTCATTGATTTTTGCCATTGAAAAACATGTTTTTCATATACCAGAAATGTTTGAAGCTACTGACTGAATGAAAGGAGCTGGCATCTCACTCTCTTTGAATCTTCTTTATCATGCTAGGATTAACAGGAAAAAGCAAAAAATTTCAGAATTGCACCTTGCAATGTGGAGATATTACTGTTTGTGCATTTACAATATTCATTGATTTTTGCCATTGAAAAACATGTTTTTCATATACCAGAAATGTTTGAAGCTACTGACTGAATGAAAGGAGCTGGCATCTCACTCTCTTTGAATCTTCTTTATCATGCTAGGATTAACAGGAAAAAGCAAAAAATTTCAGAATTGCACCTTGCAATGTGGAGATATTACTGTTTGTGCATTTACAATATTCATTGATTTTTGCCATTGAAAAACGTCCAGAAATGTTTGAAGCTACTGACTGAATGAAAGGAGCTGGCATCTCACTCTCTTTGAATCTTCTTTATCATGCTAGGATTAGCAGGAAAAAGCAAAAAATTTCAGAATTGCACCTTGCAATGTGGAGATATTACTGTTTGTGCATTTACAATATTCATTGATTTTTGCCATTGAAAAACATGTTTTTCATATACCAGAAATGTTTGAAGCTACTGACTGAATGAAAGGAGCTGGCATCTCACTCTCTTTGAATCTTCTTTATCATGCTAGGATTAGCAGGAAAAAGCAAAAAATTTCAGAATTGCACCTTGCAATGTGGAGATATTACTGTTTGTGCATTTACAATATTCATTGATTTTTGCCATTGAAAAACGTCCAGAAATGATTGAAGCTACTAACTGAATGAAAGGAGCTGGCATCTCACTCTCTTTGAATCTTCTTTATCATGCTAAGAGGAGCAGGAAAAAGCAAAAAATTTCAGACTTGCACCTTGCAATGCGGAGAAATTACTGTTTGTGCATTTACAATATTCATTGATTTTTGTCATTGAAAAACATCATGTTATTCATATACCAGAAATGTTTGAAGCTACTGACTGAATGAAAGGAGCTGGCATCTCACTCTCTTTGAATCTTCTTTACCATGCTAAGAGGAGCAGGAAAAAGCAAAAAATTTCAGAATTGCACCTTGCAATGCACAGAAATTACTGTTTGTGCATTTACAATATTCATTGATTTTTGCCATTGAAAAACGTCCAGAAATGATTGAAGCTACTGACTGAATGAAAGGAGCTGGCATCTCACTCTCTTTGAATCTTCTTTATCATGCTAAGAGGAGCAGGAAAAAGCAAAAAATTTCAGAATTGCACCTTGCAATGCGGAGAAATTTCAGTTTGTGCATTTACAATATTCATTGATTTTTGCCATTGAAAAACGTCCAGAAATGATTGAAGCTACTGACTGAATGAAAGGAGCTGGCATCTCACTCTCTTTGAATCTTCTTTATCATGCTAAGAGGAGCTAGAAAAAGCAAAAAATTTCAGAATTGCACCTTGCAATGCGGAGAAATTACTGTTTGTGCATTTACAATATTCATTGATTTTTGCCATTGAAAAACGTCCAGAAATGATTGAAGCTACTGACTGAATGAAAGGAGCTGGCATCTCACTCTCTTTGAATCTTCTTTATCATGCTAAGAGGAGCAGGAAAAAGCAAAAAATTTCAGAATTGCACCTTGCAATGCGGAGAAATTACTGTTTGTGCATTTACAATATTCATTGATTTTTGCCATTGAAAAACATGTTATTCATATACCAGAAATGTTTGAAGCTACTGACTGAATGAAAGGAGCTGGCACCTCACTCTCTTTGAATCTTCTTTATCATGCTAAGAGGAGCAGGAAAAAGCAAACAATTTCAGAATTGCACCTTGCAATGCGGAGAAATTACTGTTTGTGCATTTACAATATTCATTGATTTTTGCCATTGAAAAACGTCCAGAAATGATTGAAGCTACTGACTGAATGAAAGGAGCTGGCATCTCACTCTCTTTGAATCTTCTTTATCATGCTAAGAGGAGCAGGAAAAAGCAAAAAATTTCAGAATTGCGCCTTGCAATGTGGAGATATTACTGTTTGTGCATTTACAATATTCATTGATTTTTGCCATTGAAAAACATGTTTTTCATATACCAGAAATGTTTGAAGCTACTGACTGAATGAAAGGAGCTGGCATCTCACTCTCTTTGAATCTTCTTTATCATGCTAGGATTAGCAGGAAAAAGCAAAAAATTTCAGAATTGCACCTTGCAATGTGGAGATATTACTGTTTGTGCATTTACAATATTCATTGACTTTTGCCATTGAAAAACATGTTTTTCATATACCAGAAATGTTTGAAGCTACTGACTGAATGAAAGGAGCTGGCATCTCACTCTCTTTGAATCTTCTTTATCATGCTAGGATTAGCAGGAAAAAGCAAAAAATTTCAGAATTGCACCTTGCAATGTGGAGATATTACTGTTTGTGCATTTACAATATTCATTGATTTTTGCCATTGAAAAACATGTTTTTCATATACCAGAAATGTTTGAAGCTACTGACTGAATGAAAGGAGCTGGCATCTCACTCTCTTTGAATCTTCTTTATCATGCTAGGATTAACAGGAAAAAGCAAATAATTTCAGAATTGCACCTTGCAATGTGGAGATATTACTGTTTGTGCATTTACAATATTCATTGATTTTTGCCATTGAAAAACGTCCAGAAATGTTTGAAGCTACTGACTGAATGAAAGGAGCTGGCATCTCACTCTCTTTGAATCTTCTTTATCATGCTAGGATTAGCAGGAAAAAGCAAAAAATTTCAGAATTGCACCTTGCAATGTGGAGATATTACTGTTTGTGCATTTACAATATTCATTGATTTTTGCCATTGAAAAACATGTTTTTCATATACCAGAAATGTTTGAAGCTACTGACTGAATGAAAGGAGCTGGCATCTCACTCTCTTTGAATCTTCTTTATCATGCTAGGATTAACAGGAAAAAGCAAAAAATTTCAGAATTGCACCTTGCAATGTGGAGATATTACTGTTTGTGCATTTACAATATTCATTGATTTTTGCCATTGAAAAACATGTTTTTCATATACCAGAAATGTTTGAAGCTACTGACTGAATGAAAGGAGCTGGCATCTCACTCTCTTTGAATCTTCTTTATCATGCTAGGATTAACAGGAAAAAGCAAAAAATTTCAGAATTGCACCTTGCAATGTGGAGATATTACTGTTTGTGCATTTACAATATTCATTGATTTTTGCCATTGAAAAACATGTTTTTCATATACCAGAAATGTTTGAAGCTACTGACTGAATGAAAGGAGCTGGCATCTCACTCTCTTTGAATCTTCTTTATCATGCTAGGATTAACAGGAAAAAGCAAAAAATTTCAGAATTGCACCTTGCAATGTGGAGATATTACTGTTTGTGCATTTACAATATTCATTGATTTTTGCCATTGAAAAACGTCCAGAAATGTTTGAAGCTACTGACTGAATGAAAGGAGCTGGCATCTCACTCTCTTTGAATCTTCTTTATCATGCTAGGATTAGCAGGAAAAAGCAAAAAATTTCAGAATTGCACCTTGCAATGTGGAGATATTACTGTTTGTGCATTTACAATATTCATTGATTTTTGCCATTGAAAAACATGTTTTTCATATACCAGAAATGTTTGAAGCTACTGACTGAATGAAAGGAGCTGGCATCTCACTCTCTTTGAATCTTCTTTATCATGCTAGGATTAGCAGGAAAAAGCAAAAAATTTCAGAATTGCACCTTGCAATGTGGAGATATTACTGTTTGTGCATTTACAATATTCATTGATTTTTGCCATTGAAAAACATGTTTTTCATATACCAGAAATGTTTGAAGCTACTGACTGAATGAAAGGAGCTGGCATCTCACTCTCTTTGAATCTTCTTTATCATGCTAGGATTAACAGTCAAAAGCAAAAAATTTCAGAATTGCACCTTGCAATGTGGAGATATTACTGTTTGTGCATTTACAATATTCATTGATTTTTGCCATTAAAAAACATGTTTTTCATATACCAGAAATGTTTGAAGCTACTGACTGAATGAAAGGAGCTGGCATCTCACTCTCTTTGAATCTTCTTTATCATGCTAGGATTAGCAGGAAAAAGCAAAAAATTTCAGAATTGCACCTTGCAATGTGGAGATATTACTGTTTGTGCATTTACAATATTCATTGATTTTTGCCATTGAAAAACATGTTTTTCATATACCAGAAATGTTTGAAGCTACTGACTGAATGAAAGGAGCTGGCATCTCACTCTCTTTGAATCTTCTTTATCATGCTAGGATTAACAGGAAAAAGCAAAAAATTTCAGAATTGCACCTTGCAATGTGGAGATATTACTGTTTGTGCATTTACAATATTCATTGATTTTTGCCATTGAAAAACGTCCAGAAATGTTTGAAGCTACTGACTGAATGAAAGGAGCTGGCATCTCACTCTCTTTGAATCTTCTTTATCATGCTAGGATTAGCAGGAAAAAGCAAAAAATTTCAGAATTGCACCTTGCAATGTTGAGATATTACTGTTTGTGCATTTACAATATTCATTGATTTTTGCCATTGAAAAACATGTTTTTCATATACCAGAAATGTTTGAAGCTACTGACTGAATGAAAGGAGCTGGCATCTCACTCTTTGAATCTTCTTTATCATGCTAGGATTAGCAGGAAAAAGCAAAAAATTTCAGAATTGCACCTTGCAATGTGGAGATATTACTGTTTGTGCATTTACAATATTCATTGATTTTTGCCATTGAAAAACATGTTTTTCATATACCAGAAATGTTTGAAGCTACTGACTGAATGAAAGGAGCTGGCATCTCACTCTCTTTGAATCTTCTTTATCATGCTAGGATTAACAGGAAAAAGCAAAAAATTTCAGAATTGCACCTTGCAATGTGGAGATATTACTGTTTGTGCATTTACAATATTCATTGATTTTTGCCATTGAAAAACGTCCAGAAATGTTTGAAGCTACTGACTGAATGAAAGGAGCTGGCATCTCACTCACTTTGAATCTTCTTTATCATGCTAGGATTAGCAGGAAAAAGCAAAAAATTTCAGAATTGCACCTTGCAATGTGGAGATATTACTGTTTGTGCATTTACAATATTCATTGATTTTTGCCATTGAAAAACATGTTTTTCATATACCAGAAATGTTTGAAGCTACTGACTGAATGAAAGGAGCTGGCATCTCACTCTCTTTGAATCTTCTTTATCATGCTAGGATTAGCAGGAAAAAGCAAAAAATTTCAGAATTGCACCTTGCAATGTGGAGATATTACTGTTTGTGCATTTACAATATTCATTGATTTTTGCCATTGAAAAACATGTTTTTCATATACCAGAAATGTTTGAAGCTACTGACTGAATGAAAGGAGCTGGCATCTCACTCTCTTTGAATCTTCTTTATCATGCTAGGATTAACAGGAAAAAGCAAAAAATTTCAGAATTGCACCTTGCAATGTGGAGATATTACTGTTTGTGCATTTACAATATTCATTGATTTTTGCCATTGAAAAACGTCCAGAAATGTTTGAAGCTACTGACTGAATGAAAGGAGCTGGCATCTCACTCTCTTTGAATCTTCTTTATCATGCTAGGATTAGCAGGAAAAAGCAAAAAATTTCAGAATTGCACCTTGCAATGTGGAGATATTACTGTTTGTGCATTTACAATATTCATTGATTTTTGCCATTGAAAAACATCATGTTATTCATATACCAGAAATGTTTGAAGCTACTGACTGAATGAAAGGAGCTGGCATCTCACTCTCTTTGAATCTTCTTTATCATGCTAGGATTAGCAGGAAAAAGCAAAAAATTTCAGAATTGCACCTTGCAATGTGGAGATATTACTGTTTGTGCATTTACAATATTCATTGATTTTTGCCATTGAAAAACATGTTTTTCATATACCAGAAATGTTTGAAGCTACTGACTGAATGAAAGGAGCTGGCATCTCACTCTCTTTGAATCTTCTTTATCATGTTAGGATTAACAGGAAAAAGCAAAAAATTTCAGAATTGCACCTTGCAATGTGGAGATATTACTGTTTGTGCATTTACAATATTCATTGATTTTTGCCATTGAAAAACGTCCAGAAATGTTTGAAGCTACTGACTGAATGAAAGGAGCTGGCATCTCACTCTCTTTGAATCTTCTTTATCATGCTAGGATTAACAGGAAAAAGCAAAAAATTTCCGAATTGCACCTTGCAATGTGGAGATATTACTGTTTGTGCATTTACAATATTCATTGATTTTTGCCATTGAAAAACATGTTTTTCATATACCAGAAATGTTTGAAGCTACTGACTGAATGAAAGGAGCTGGCATCTCACTCTCTTTGAATCTTCTTTATCATGCTAGGATTAGCAGGAAAAAGCAAAAAATTTCAGAATTGCACCTTGCAATGTGGAGATATTACTGTTTGTGCATTTACAATATTCATTGATTTTTGCCATTGAAAAACATGTTTTTCATATACCAGAAATGTTTGAAGCTACTGACTGAATGAAAGGAGCTGGCATCTCACTCTCTTTGAATCTTCTTTATCATGCTAGGATTAGCAGGAAAAAGCAAAAAATTTCAGAATTGCACCTTGCAATGTGGAGATATTACTGTTTGTGCATTTACAATATTCATTGATTTTTGCCATTGAAAAACATGTTTTTCATATACCAGAAATGTTTGAAGCTACTGACTGAATGAAAGGAGCTGGCATCTCACTCTCTTTGAATCTTCTTTATCATGCTAGGATTAACAGGAAAAAGCAAAAAATTTCAGAATTGCACCTTGCAATGTGGAGATATTACTGTTTGTGCATTTACAATATTCATTGATTTTTGCCATTGAAAAACGTCCAGAAATGTTTGAAGCTACTGACTGAATGAAAGGAGCTGGCATCTCACTCTCTTTGAATCTTCTTTATCATGCTAGGATTAGCAGGAAAAAGCAAAAAATTTCAGAATTGCACCTTGCAATGTGGAGATATTACTGTTTGTGCATTTACAATATTCATTGATTTTTGCCATTGAAAAACATGTTTTTCATATACCAGAAATGTTTGAAGCTACTGACTGAATGAAAGGAGCTGGCATCTCACTCTTTGAATCTTCTTTATCATGCTAGGATTAGCAGGAAAAAGCAAAAAATTTCAGAATTGCACCTTGCAATGTGGAGATATTACTGTTTGTGCATTTACAATATTCATTGATTTTTGCCATTGAAAAACATGTTTTTCATATACCAGAAATGTTTGAAGCTACTGACTGAATGAAAGGAGCTGGCATCTCACTCTCTTTGAATCTTCTTTATCATGCTAGGATTAACAGGAAAAAGCAAAAAATTTCAGAATTGCACCTTGCAATGTGGAGATATTACTGTTTGTGCATTTACAATATTCATTGATTTTTGCCATTGAAAAACGTCCAGAAATGTTTGAAGCTACTGACTGAATGAAAGGAGCTGGCATCTCACTCTCTTTGAATCTTCTTTATCATGCTAGGATTAGCAGGAAAAAGCAAAAAATTTCAGAATTGCACCTTGCAATGTGGAGATATTACTGTTTGTGCATTTACAATATTCATTGATTTTTGCCATTGAAAAACATGTTTTTCATATACCAGAAATGTTTGAAGCTACTGACTGAATGAAAGGAGCTGGCATCTCACTCTCTTTGAATCTTCTTTATCATGCTAGGATTAGCAGGAAAAAGCAAAAAATTTCAGAATTGCACCTTGCAATGTGGAGATATTACTGTTTGTGCATTTACAATATTCATTGATTTTTGCCATTGAAAAACATTTTTTTCATATACCAGAAATGTTTGAAGCTACTGACTGAATGAAAGGAGCTGGCATCTCACTCTCTTTGAATCTTCTTTATCATGCTAGGATTAACAGGAAAAAGCAAAAAATTTCAGAATTGCACCTTGCAATGTGGAGATATTACTGTTTGTGCATTTACAATATTCATTGATTTTTGCCATTGAAAAACGTCCAGAAATGTTTGAAGCTACTGACTGAATGAAAGGAGCTGGCATCTCACTCTCTTTGAATCTTCTTTATCATGCTAGGATTAGCAGGAAAAAGCAAAAAATTTCAGAATTGCACCTTGCAATGTGGAGATATTACTGTTTGTGCATTTACAATATTCATTGATTTTTGCCATTGAAAAACATCATGTTATTCATATACCAGAAATGTTTGAAGCTACTGACTGAATGAAAGGAGCTGGCATCTCACTCTCTTTGAATCTTCTTTATCATGCTAGGATTAGCTGGAAAAAGCAAAAAATTTCCGAATTGCACCTTGCAATGTGGAGATATTACTGTTTGTGCATTTACAATATTCATTGATTTTTGCCATTGAAAAACATGTTTTTCATATACCAGAAATGTTTGAAGCTACTGACTGAATGAAAGGAGCTGGCATCTCACTCTCTTTGAATCTTCTTTATCATGCTAGGATTAGCAGGAAAAAGCAAAAAATTTCAGAATTGCACCTTGCAATGTGGAGATATTACTGTTTATGCATTTACAATATTCATTGATTTTTGCCATTGAAAAACATGTTTTTCATATACCAGAAATGTTTGAAGCTACTGACTGAATGAAAGGAGCTGGCATCTCACTCTCTTTGAATCTTCTTTATCATGCTAGGATTAACAGGAAAAAGCAAAAAATTTCAGAATTGCACCTTGCAATGTGGAGATATTACTGTTTGTGCATTTACAATATTCATTGATTTTTGCCATTGAAAAACATGTTTTTCATATACCAGAAATGTTTGAAGCTACTGACTGAATGAAAGGAGCTGGCATCTCACTCTCTTTGAATCTTCTTTATCATGCTAGGATTAACAGGAAAAAGCAAAAAATTTCAGAATTGCACCTTGCAATGTGGAGATATTACTGTTTGTGCATTTACAATATTCATTGATTTTTGCCATTGAAAAACGTCCAGAAATGTTTGAAGCTACTGACTGAATGAAAGGAGCTGGCATCTCACTCTCTTTGAATCTTCTTTATCATGCTAGGATTAGCAGGAAAAAGCAAAAAATTTCAGAATTGCACCTTGCAATGTGGAGATATTACTGTTTGTGCATTTACAATATTCATTGATTTTTGCCATTGAAAAACATGTTTTTCATATACCAGAAATGTTTGAAGCTACTGACTGAATGAAAGGAGCTGGCATCTCACTCTCTTTGAATCTTCTTTATCATGCTAGGATTAACAGGAAAAAGCAAAAAATTTCAGAATTGCACCTTGCAATGTGGAGATATTACTGTTTGTGCATTTACAATATTCATTGATTTTTGCCATTGAAAAACATGTTTTTCATATACCAGAAATGTTTGAAGCTACTGACTGAATGAAAGGAGCTGGCATCTCACTCTCTTTGAATCTTCTTTATCATGCTAGGATTAGCAGGAAAAAGCAAAGAATTTCCGAATTGCACCTTGCAATGTGGAGATATTACTGTTTGTGCATTTACAATATTCATTGATTTTTGCCATTGAAAAACGTCCAGAAATGTTTGAAGCTACTGACTGAATGAAAGGAGCTGGCATCTCACTCTCTTTGAATTTTCTTTATCATGCTAGGATTAGCAGGAAAAAGCAAAAAATTTCAGAATTGCACCTTGCAATGTGGAGATATTACTGTTTGTGCATTTACAATATTCATTGATTTTTGCCATTGAAAAACTTGTTTTTCATATACCAGAAATGTTTGAAGCTACTGACTGAATGAAAGGAGCTGGCATCTCACTCTCTTTGAATCTTCTTTATCATGCTTGGATTAGCAGGAAAAAGCAAAGAATTTCCGAATTGCACCTTGCAATGTGGAGATATTACTGTTTGTGCATTTACAATATTTATTGATTTTTGCCATTGAAAAACATGTTTTTCATATACCAGAAATGTTTGAAGCTACTGACTGAATGAAAGGAGCTGGCATCTCACTCTCTTTGAATCTTCTTTATCATGCTAGGATTAGCAGGAAAAAGCAAAAAATTTCAGAATTGCACCTTGCAATGTGGAGATATTACTGTTTGTGCATTTACAATATTCATTGATTTTTGCCATTGAAAAACATGTTTTTCATATACCAGAAATGTTTGAAGCTACTGACTGAATGAAAGGAGCTGGCATCTCACTCTCTTTGAATCTTCTTTATCATGCTAGGATTAACAGGAAAAAGCAAAAAATTTCAGAATTGCACCTTGCAATGTGGAGATATTACTGTTTGTGCATTTACAATATTCATTGATTTTTGCCATTGAAAAACGTCCAGAAATGTTTGAAGCTACTGACTGAATGAAAGGAGCTGGCATCTCACTCTCTTTGAATCTTCTTTATCATGCTAGGATTAGCAAGGAAAAAGCAAAAAATTTCAGAATTGCACCTTGCAATGTGGAGATATTACTGTTTGTGCATTTACAATATTCATTGATTTTTGCCATTGAAAAACATGTTTTTCATATACCAGAAATGTTTGAAGCTACTGACTGAATGAAAGGAGCTGGCATCTCACTCTTTGAATCTTCTTTATCATGCTAGGATTAGCAGGAAAAAGCAAAAAATTTCAGAATTGCACCTTGCAATGTGGAGATATTACTGTTTGTGCATTTACAATATTCATTGATTTTTGCCATTGAAAAACATGTTTTTCATATACCAGAAATGTTTGAAGCTACTGACTGAATGAAAGGAGCTGGCATCTCACTCTCTTTGAATCTTTATCATGCTAGGATTAGCAGGAAAAAGCAAAAAATTTCAGAATTGCACCTTGCAATGTGGAGATATTACTGTTTGTGCATTTACAATATTCATTGATTTTTGCCATTGAAAAACATGTTTTTCATATACCAGAAATGTTTGAAGCTACTGACTGAATGAAAGGAGCTGGCATCTCACTCTCTTTGAATCTTCTTTATCATGCTAGGATTAACAGGAAAAAGCAAAAAATTTCAGAATTGCACCTTGCAATGTGGAGATATTACTGTTTGTGCATTTACAATATTCATTGATTTTTGCCATTGAAAAACGTCCAGAAATGTTTGAAGCTACTGACTGAATGAAAGGAGCTGGCATCTCACTCTCTTTGAATCTTCTTTATCATGCTAGGATTAGCAGGAAAAAGCAAAAAATTTCAGAATTGCACCTTGCAATGTGGAGATATTACTGTTTGTGCATTTACAATATTCATTGATTTTTGCCATTGAAAAACATGTTTTTCATATACCAGAAATGTTTGAAGCTACTGACTGAATGAAAGGAGCTGGCATCTCACTCTTTGAATCTTCTTTATCATGCTAGGATTAGCAGGAAAAAGCAAAAAATTTCAGAATTGCACCTTGCAATGTGGAGATATTACTGTTTGTGCATTTACAATATTCATTGATTTTTGCCATTGAAAAACATGTTTTTCATATACCAGAAATGTTTGAAGCTACTGACTGAATGAAAGGAGCTGGCATCTCACTCTTTGAATCTTCTTTATCATGCTAGGATTAGCAGGAAAAAGCAAAAAATTTCAGAATTGCACCTTGCAATGTGGAGATATTACTGTTTGTGCATTTACAATATTCATTGATTTTTGCCATTGAAAAACATGTTTTTCAGATACCAGAAATGTTTGAAGCTACTGACTGAATGAAAGGAGCTGGCATCTCACTCTCTTTGAATCTTCTTTATCATGCTAGGATTAACAGGAAAAAGCAAAAAATTTCAGAATTGCACCTTGCAATGTGGAGATATTACTGTTTGTGCATTTACAATATTCATTGATTTTTGCCATTGAAAAACATGTTTTTCATATACCAGAAATGTTTGAAGCTACTGACTGAATGAAAGGAGCTGGCATCTCACTCTCTTTGAATCTTCTTTATCATGCTAGGATTAACAGGAAAAAGCAAAAAATTTCAGAATTGCACCTTGCAATGTGGAGATGTTACTGTTTGTGCATTTACAATATTCATTGATTTTTGCCATTGAAAAACGTCCAGAAATGTTTGAAGCTACTGACTGAATGAAAGGAGCTGGCATCTCACTCTCTTTGAATCTTCTTTATCATGCTAGGATTAGCAGGAAAAAGCAAAAAATTTCAGAATTGCACCTTGCAATGTGGAGATATTACTGTTTGTGCATTTACAATATTCATTGATTTTTGCCATTGAAAAACATGTTTTTCATATACCAGAAATGTTTGAAGCTACTGACTGAATGAAAGGAGCTGGCATCTCACTCTCTTTGAATCTTCTTTATCATGCTAGGATTAACAGGAAAAAGCAAAAAATTTCAGAATTGCACCTTGCAATGTGGAGATATTACTGTTTGTGCATTTACAATATTCATTGATTTTTGCCATTGAAAAACATGTTTTTCATATACCAGAAATGTTTGAAGCTACTGACTGAATGAAAGGAGCTGGCATCTCACTCTCTTTGAATCTTCTTTATCATGCTAGGATTAGCAGGAAAAAGCAAAGAATTTCCGAATTGCACCTTGCAATGTGGAGATATTACTGTTTGTGCATTTACAATATTCATTGATTTTTGCCATTGAAAAACGTCCAGAAATGTTTGAAGCTACTGACTGAATGAAAGGAGCTGGCATCTCACTCTCTTTGAATCTTCTTTATCATGCTAGGATTAGCAGGAAAAAGCAAAAAATTTCAGAATTGCACCTTGCAATGTGGAGATATTACTGTTTGTGCATTTACAATATTCATTGATTTTTGCCATTGAAAAACTTGTTTTTCATATACCAGAAATGTTTGAAGCTACTGACTGAATGAAAGGAGCTGGCATCTCACTCTCTTTGAATCTTCTTTATCATGCTTGGATTAGCAGGAAAAAGCAAAGAATTTCCGAATTGCACCTTGCAATGTGGAGATATTACTGTTTGTGCATTTACAATATTCATTGATTTTTGCCATTGAAAAACATGTTTTTCATATACCAGAAATGTTTGAAGCTACTGACTGAATGAAAGGAGCTGGCATCTCACTCTCTTTGAATCTTCTTTATCATGCTAGGATTAGCAGGAAAAAGCAAAAAATTTCAGAATTGCACCTTGCAATGTGGAGATATTACTGTTTGTGCATTTACAATATTCATTGATTTTTGCCATTGAAAAACATGTTTTTCATATACCAGAAATGTTTGAAGCTACTGACTGAATGAAAGGAGCTGGCATCTCACTCTCTTTGAATCTTCTTTATCATGCTAGGATTAACAGGAAAAAGCAAAAAATTTCAGAATTGCACCTTGCAATGTGGAGATATTACTGTTTGTGCATTTACAATATTCATTGATTTTTGCCATTGAAAAACGTCCAGAAATGTTTGAAGCTACTGACTGAATGAAAGGAGCTGGCATCTCACTCTCTTTGAATCTTCTTTATCATGCTAGGATTAACAGGAAAAAGCAAAAAATTTCAGAATTGCACCTTGCAATGTGGAGATATTACTGTTTGTGCATTTACAATATTCATTGATTTTTGCCATTGAAAAACATGTTTTTCATATACCAGAAATGTTTGAAGCTACTGACTGAATGAAAGGAGCTGCATCTCACTCTTTGAATCTTCTTTATCATGCTAGGATTAGCAGGAAAAAGCAAAAAATTTCAGAATTGCACCTTGCAATGTGGAGATATTACTGTTTGTGCATTTACAATATTCATTGATTTTTGCCATTGAAAAACATGTTTTTCATATACCAGAAATGTTTGAAGCTACTGACTGAATGAAAGGAGCTGGCATCTCACTCTCTTTGAATCTTTATCATGCTAGGATTAGCAGGAAAAAGCAAAAAATTTCAGAATTGCACCTTGCAATGTGGAGATATTACTGTTTGTGCATTTACAATATTCATTGATTTTTGCCATTGAAAAACATGTTTTTCATATACCAGAAATGTTTGAAGCTACTGACTGAATGAAAGGAGCTGGCATCTCACTCTCTTTGAATCTTCTTTATCATGCTAGGATTAACAGGAAAAAGCAAAAAATTTCAGAATTGCACCTTGCAATGTGGAGATATTACTGTTTGTGCATTTACAATATTCATTGATTTTTGCCATTGAAAAACGTCCAGAAATGTTTGAAGCTACTGACTGAATGAAAGGAGCTGGCATCTCACTCTCTTTGAATCTTCTTTATCATGCTAGGATTAGCAGGAAAAAGCAAAAAATTTCAGAATTGCACCTTGCAATGTGGAGATATTACTGTTTGTGCATTTACAATATTCATTGATTTTTGCCATTGAAAAACATGTTTTTCATATACCAGAAATGTTTGAAGCTACTGACTGAATGAAAGGATCTGGCATCTCACTCTTTGAATCTTCTTTATCATGCTAGGATTAGCAGGAAAAAGCAAAAAATTTCAGAATTGCACCTTGCAATGTGGAGATATTACTGTTTGTGCATTTACAATATTCATTGATTTTTGCCATTGAAAAACATGTTTTTCATATACCAGAAATGTTTGAAGCTACTGACTGAATGAAAGGAGCTGGCATCTCACTCTTTGAATCTTCTTTATCATGCTAGGATTAGCAGGAAAAAGCAAAAAATTTCAGAATTGCACCTTGCAATGTGGAGATATTACTGTTTGTGCATTTACAATATTCATTGATTTTTGCCATTGAAAAACATGTTTTTCAGATACCAGAAATGTTTGAAGCTACTGACTGAATGAAAGGAGCTGGCATCTCACTCTCTTTGAATCTTCTTTATCATGCTAGGATTAACAGGAAAAAGCAAAAAATTTCAGAATTGCACCTTGCAATGTGGAGATATTACTGTTTGTGCATTTACAATATTCATTGATTTTTGCCATTGAAAAACATGTTTTTCATATACCAGAAATGTTTGAAGCTACTGACTGAATGAAAGGAGCTGGCATCTCACTCTCTTTGAATCTTCTTTATCATGCTAGGATTAACAGGAAAAAGCAAAAAATTTCAGAATTGCACCTTGCAATGTGGAGATATTACTGTTTGTGCATTTACAATATTCATTGATTTTTGCCATTGAAAAACGTCCAGAAATGTTTGAAGCTACTGACTGAATGAAAGGAGCTGGCATCTCACTCTCTTTGAATCTTCTTTATCATGCTAGGATTAGCAGGAAAAAGCAAAAAATTTCAGAATTGCACCTTGCAATGTGGAGATATTACTGTTTGTGCATTTACAATATTCATTGATTTTTGCCATTGAAAAACATGTTTTTCATATACCAGAAATGTTTGAAGCTACTGACTGAATGAAAGGAGCTGGCATCTCACTCTCTTTGAATCTTCTTTATCATGCTAGGATTAGCAGGAAAAAGCAAAAAATTTCAGAATTGCACCTTGCAATGTGGAGATATTACTGTTTGTGCATTTACAATATTCATTGATTTTTGCCATTGAAAAACATGTTTTTCATATACCAGAAATGTTTGAAGCTACTGACTGAATGAAAGGAGCTGGCATCTCACTCTCTTTGAATCTTCTTTATCATGCTAGGATTAACAGGAAAAAGCAAAAAATTTCAGAATTGCACCTTGCAATGTGGAGATATTACTGTTTGTGCATTTACAATATTCATTGATTTTTGCCATTGAAAAACATGTTTTTCATATACCAGAAATGTTTGAAGCTACTGACTGAATGAAAGGAGCTGGCATCTCACTCTCTTTGAATCTTCTTTATCATGCTAGGATTAGCAGGAAAAAGCAAAGAATTTCCGAATTGCACCTTGCAATGTGGAGATATTACTGTTTGTGCATTTACAATATTCATTGATTTTTGCCATTGAAAAACGTCCAGAAATGTTTGAAGCTACTGACTGAATGAAAGGAGCTGGCATCTCACTCTCTTTGAATCTTCTTTATCATGCTAGGATTAGCAGGAAAAAGCAAAAAATTTCAGAATTGCACCTTGCAATGTGGAGATATTACTGTTTGTGCATTTACAATATTCATTGATTTTTGCCATTGAAAAACTTGTTTTTCATATACCAGAAATGTTTGAAGCTACTGACTGAATGAAAGGAGCTGGCATCTCACTCTCTTTGAATCTTCTTTATCATGCTTGGATTAGCAGGAAAAAGCAAAGAATTTCCGAATTGCACCTTGCAATGTGGAGATATTACTGTTTGTGCATTTACAATATTCATTGATTTTTGCCATTGAAAAACATGTTTTTCATATACCAGAAATGTTTGAAGCTACTGACTGAATGAAAGGAGCTGGCATCTCACTCTCTTTGAATCTTCTTTATCATGCTAGGATTAGCAGGAAAAAGCAAAAAATTTCAGAATTGCACCTTGCAATGTGGAGATATTACTGTTTGTGCATTTACAATATTCATTGATTTTTGCCATTGAAAAACATGTTTTTCATATACCAGAAATGTTTGAAGCTACTGACTGAATGAAAGGAGCTGGCATCTCACTCTCTTTGAATCTTCTTTATCATGCTAGGATTAACAGGAAAAAGCAAAAAATTTCAGAATTGCACCTTGCAATGTGGAGCTATTACTGTTTGTGCATTTACAATATTCATTGATTTTTGCCATTGAAAAACGTCCAGAAATGTTTGAAGCTACTGACTGAATGAAAGGAGCTGGCATCTCACTCTCTTTGAATCTTCTTTATCATGCTAGGATTAGCAGGAAAAAGCAAAAAATTTCAGAATTGCACCTTGCAATGTGGAGATATTACTGTTTGTGCATTTACAATATTCATTGATTTTTGCCATTGAAAAACATGTTTTTCATATACCAGAAATGTTTGAAGCTACTGACTGAATGAAAGGAGCTGGCATCTCACTCTTTGAATCTTCTTTATCATGCTAGGATTAGCAGGAAAAAGCAAAAAATTTCAGAATTGCACCTTGCAATGTGGAGATATTACTGTTTGTGCATTTACAATATTCATTGATTTTTGCCATTGAAAAACATGTTTTTCATATACCAGAAATGTTTGAAGCTACTGACTGAATGAAAGGAGCTGGCATCTCACTCTCTTTGAATCTTTATCATGCTAGGATTAGCAGGAAAAAGCAAAAAATTTCAGAATTGCACCTTGCAATGTGGAGATATTACTGTTTGTGCATTTACAATATTCATTGATTTTTGCCATTGAAAAACATGTTTTTCATATACCAGAAATGTTTGAAGCTACTGACTGAATGAAAGGAGCTGGCATCTCACTCTCTTTGAATCTTCTTTATCATGCTAGGATTAACAGGAAAAAGCAAAAAATTTCAGAATTGCACCTTGCAATGTGGAGATATTACTGTTTGTGCATTTACAATATTCATTGATTTTTGCCATTGAAAAACGTCCAGAAATGTTTGAAGCTACTGACTGAATGAAAGGAGCTGGCATCTCACTCTCTTTGAATCTTCTTTATCATGCTAGGATTAGCAGGAAAAAGCAAAAAATTTCAGAATTGCACCTTGCAATGTGGAGATATTACTGTTTGTGCATTTACAATATTCATTGATTTTTGCAATTGAAAAACATGTTTTTCATATACCAGAAATGTTTGAAGCTACTGACTGAATGAAAGGAGCTGGCATCTCACTCTTTGAATCTTCTTTATCATGCTAGGATTAGCAGGAAAAAGCAAAAAATTTCAGAATTGCACCTTGCAATGTGGAGATATTACTGTTTGTGCATTTACAATATTCATTGATTTTTGCCATTGAAAAACATGTTTTTCATATACCAGAAATGTTTGAAGCTACTGACTGAATGAAAGGAGCTGGCATCTCACTCTCTTTGAATCTTCTTTATCATGCTAGGATTAACAGGAAAAAGCAAAAAATTTCAGAATTGCACCTTGCAATGTGGAGATATTACTGTTTGTGCATTTACAATATTCATTGATTTTTGCCATTGAAAAACGTCCAGAAATGTTTGAAGCTACTGACTGAATGAAAGGAGCTGGCATCTCACTCTCTTTGAATCTTCTTTATCATGCTAGGATTAGCAGGAAAAAGCAAAAAATTTCAGAATTGCACCTTGCAATGTGGAGATATTACTGTTTGTGCATTTACAATATTCATTGATTTTTGCCATTGAAAAACATGTTTTTCATATTCCAGAAATGTTTGAAGCTACTGACTGAATGAAAGGAGCTGGCATCTCACTCTCTTTGAATCTTCTTTATCATGCTAGGATTAGCAGGAAAAAGCAAAAAATTTCAGAATTGCACCTTGCAATGTGGAGATATTACTGTTTGTGCATTTACAATATTCATTGATTTTTGCCATTGAAAAACATGTTTTTCATATACCAGAAATGTTTGAAGCTACTGACTGAATGAAAGGAGCTGGCATCTCACTCTCTTTGAATCTTCTTTATCATGCTAGGATTAACAGGAAAAAGCAAAAAATTTCAGAATTGCACCTTGCAATGTGGAGATATTACTGTTTGTGCATTTACAATATTCATTGATTTTTGCCATTGAAAAACGTCCAGAAATGTTTGAAGCTACTGACTGAATGAAAGGAGCTGGCATCTCACTCTCTTTGAATCTTCTTTATCATGCTAGGATTAGCAGGAAAAAGCAAAAAATTTCAGAATTGCACCTTGCAATGTGGAGATATTACTGTTTGTGCATTTACAATATTCATTGATTTTTGCCATTGAAAAACATCATGTTATTCATATACCAGAAATGTTTGAAGCTACTGACTGAATGAAAGGAGCTGGCATCTCACTCTCTTTGAATCTTCTTTATCATGCTAGGATTAGCTGGAAAAAGCAAAAAATTTCCGAATTGCACCTTGCAATGTGGAGATATTACTGTTTGTGCATTTACAATATTCATTGATTTTTGCCATTGAAAAACATGTTTTTCATATACCAGAAATGTTTGAAGCTACTGACTGAATGAAAGGAGCTGGCATCTCACTCTCTTTGAATCTTCTTTATCATGCTAGGATTAGCAGGAAAAAGCAAAAAATTTCAGAATTGCACCTTGCAATGTGGAGATATTACTGTTTGTGCATTTACAATATTCATTGATTTTTGCCATTGAAAAACATGTTTTTCATATACCAGAAATGTTTGAAGCTACTGACTGAATGAAAGGAGCTGGCATCTCACTCTCTTTGAATCTTCTTTATCATGCTAGGATTAACAGGAAAAAGCAAAAAATTTCAGAATTGCACCTTGCAATGTGGAGATATTACTGTTTGTGCATTTACAATATTCATTGATTTTTGCCATTGAAAAACGTCCAGAAATGTTTGAAGCTACTGACTGAATGAATGGAGCTGGCATCTCACTCTCTTTGAATCTTCTTTATCATGCTAGGATTAGCAGGAAAAAGCAAAAAATTTCATAATTGCACCTTGCAATGTGGAGATATTACTGTTTGTGCATTTACAATATTCATTGATTTTTGCCATTGAAAAACATGTTTTTCATATACCAGAAATGTTTGAAGCTACTGACTGAATGAAAGGAGCTGGCATCTCACTCTTTGAATCTTCTTTATCATGCTAGGATTAGCAGGAAAAAGCAAAAAATTTCAGAATTGCACCTTGCAATGTGGAGATATTACTGTTTGTGCATTTACAATATTCATTGATTTTTGCCATTGAAAAACATGTTTTTCATATACCAGAAATGTTTGAAGCTACTGACTGAATGAAAGGAGCTGGCATCTCACTCTCTTTGAATCTTCTTTATCATGCTAGGATTAACAGGAAAAAGCAAAAAATTTCAGAATTGCACCTTGCAATGTGGAGATATTACTGTTTGTGCATTTACAATATTCATTGATTTTTGCCATTGAAAAACGTCCAGAAATGTTTGAAGCTACTGACTGAATGAAAGGAGCTGGCATCTCACTCTCTTTGAATCTTCTTTATCATGCTAGGATTAGCAGGAAAAAGCAAAAAATTTCAGAATTGCACCTTGCAATGTGGAGATATTACTGTTTGTGCATTTACAATATTCATTGATTTTTGCCATTGAAAAACATGTTTTTCATATACCAGAAATGTTTGAAGCTACTGACTGAATGAAAGGAGCTGGCATCTCACTCTCTTTGAATCTTCTTTATCATGCTAGGATTAGCAGGAAAAAGCAAAAAATTTCAGAATTGCACCTTGCAATGTGGAGATATTACTGTTTGTGCATTTACAATATTCATTGATTTTTGCCATTGAAAAACATGTTTTTCATATACCAGAAATGTTTGAAGCTACTGACTGAATGAAAGGAGCTGGCATCTCACTCTCTTTGAATCTTCTTTATCATGCTAGGATTAACAGGAAAAAGCAAAAAATTTCAGAATTGCACCTTGCAATGTGGAGATATTACTGTTTGTGCATTTACAATATTCATTGATTTTTGCCATTGAAAAACATGTTTTTCATATACCAGAAATGTTTGAAGCTACTGACTGAATGAAAGGAGCTGGCATCTCACTCTCTTTGAATCTTCTTTATCATGCTAGGATTAGCAGGAAAAAGCAAAGAATTTCCGAATTGCACCTTGCAATGTGGAGATATTACTGTTTGTGCATTTACAATATTCATTGATTTTTGCCATTGAAAAACGTCCAGAAATGTTTGAAGCTACTGACTGAATGAAAGGAGCTGGCATCTCACTCTCTTTGAATCTTCTTTATCATGCTAGGATTAGCAGGAAAAAGCAAAAAATTTCAGAATTGCACCTTGCAATGTGGAGATATTACTGTTTGTGCATTTACAATATTCATTGATTTTTGCCATTGAAAAACATGTTTTTCATATACCAGAAATGTTTGAAGCTACTGACTGAATGAAAGGAGCTGGCATCTCACTCTCTTTGAATCTTCTTTATCATGCTAGGATTAACAGGAAAAAGCAAAAAATTTCAGAATTGCACCTTGCAATGTGGAGATATTACTGTTTGTGCATTTACAATATTCATTGATTTTTGCCATTGAAAAACGTCCAGAAATGTTTGAAGCTACTGACTGAATGAAAGGAGCTGGCATCTCACTCTCTTTGAATCTTCTTTATCATGCTAGGATTAGCAGGAAAAAGCAAAAAATTTCAGAATTGCACCTTGCAATGTGGAGATATTACTGTTTGTGCATTTACAATATTCATTGATATTTGCCATTGAAAAACGTCCAGAAATGTTTGAAGCTACTGACTGAATGAAAGGAGCTGGCATCTCACTCTCTTTGAATCTTCTTTATCATGCTAGGATTAGCAGGAAAAAGCAAAAAATTTCAGAATTGCACCTTGCAATGTGGAGATATTACTGTTTGTGCATTTACAATATTCATTGATTTTTGCCATTGAAAAACATGTTTTTCATATACCAGAAATGTTTGAAGCTACTGACTGAATGAAAGGAGCTGGCATCTCACTCTTTGAATCTTGTTTATCATGCTAGGATTAGCAGGAAAAAGCAAAAAATTTCAGAATTGCACCTTGCAATGTGGAGATATTACTGTTTGTGCATTTACAATATTCATTGATTTTTGCCATTGAAAAACATGTTTTTCATATACCAGAAATGTTTGAAGCTACTGACTGAATGAAAGGAGCTGGCATCTCACTCTCTTTGAATCTTCTTTATCATGCTAGGATTAGCAGGAAAAAGCAAAAAATTTCAGAATTGCACCTTGCAATGTGGAGATATTACTGTTTGTGCATTTACAATATTCATTGATTTTTGCCATTGAAAAACATGTTTTTCATATACCAGAAATGTTTGAAGCTACTGACTGAATGAAAGGAGCTGGCATCTCACTCTCTTTGAATCTTCTTTATCATGCTAGGATTAACAGGAAAAAGCAAAAAATTTCAGAATTGCACCTTGCAATGTGGAGATATTACTGTTTGTGCATTTACAATATTCATTGATTTTTGCCATTGAAAAACGTCCAGAAATGTTTGAAGCTACTGACTGAATGAAAGGAGCTGGCATCTCACTCTCTTTGAATCTTCTTTATCATGCTAGGATTAGCAGGAAAAAGCAAAAAAATTCAGAATTGCACCTTGCAATGTGGAGATATTACTGTTTGTGCATTTACAATATTCATTGATTTTTGCCATTGAAAAACATGTTTTTCATATACCAGAAATGTTTGAAGCTACTGACTGAATGAAAGGAGCTGGCATCTCACTCTTTGAATCTTCTTTATCATGCTAGGATTAGCAGGAAAAAGCAAAAAATTTCAGAATTGCACCTTGCAATGTGGAGATATTACTGTTTGTGCATTTACAATATTCATTGATTTTTCCCATTGAAAAACATGTTTTTCATATACCAGAAATGTTTGAAGCTACTGACTGAATGAAAGGAGCTGGCATCTCACTCTCTTTGAATCTTCTTTATCATGCTAGGATTAACAGGAAAAAGCAAAAAATTTCAGAATTGCACCTTGCAATGTGGAGATATTACTGTTTGTGCATTTACAATATTCATTGATTTTTGCCATTGAAAAACATGTTTTTCATATACCAGAAATGTTTGAAGCTACTGACTGAATGAAAGGAGCTGGCATCTCACTCTCTTTGAATCTTCTTTATCATGCTAGGATTAACAGGAAAAAGCAAAAAATTTCAGAATTGCACCTTGCAATGTGGAGATATTACTGTTTGTGCATTTACAATATTCATTGATTTTTGCCATTGAAAAACGTCCAGAAATGTTTGAAGCTACTGACTGAATGAAAGGAGCCGGCATCTCACTCTCTTTGAATCTTCTTTATCATGCTAGGATTAGCAGGAAAAAGCAAAAAATTTCAGAATTGCACCTTGCAATGTGGAGATATTACTGTTTGTGCATTTACAATATTCATTGATTTTTGCCATTGAAAAACATGTTTTTCATATACCAGAAATGTTTGAAGCTACTGACTGAATGAAAGGAGCTGGCATCTCACTCTCTTTGAATCTTCTTTATCATGCTAGGATTAACAGGAAAAAGCAAAAAATTTCAGAATTGCACCTTGCAATGTGGAGATATTACTGTTTGTGCATTTACAATATTCATTGATTTTTGCCATTGAAAAACATGTTTTTCATATACCAGAAATGTTTGAAGCTACTTACTGAATGAAAGGAGCTGGCATCTCACTCTCTTTGAATCTTCTTTATCATGCTAGGATTAACAGGAAAAAGCAAAAAATTTCAGAATTGCACCTTGCAATGTGGAGATATTACTGTTTGTGCATTTACAATATTCATTGATTTTTGCCATTGAAAAACGTCCAGAAATGTTTGAAGCTACTGACTGAATGAAAGGAGCTGGCATCTCACTCTCTTTGAATCTTCTTTATCATGCTAGGATTAGCAGGAAAAAGCAAAAAATTTCAGAATTGCACCTTGCAATGTGGAGATATTACTGTTTGTGCATTTACAATATTCATTGATTTTTGCCATTGAAAAACATGTTTTTCATATACCAGAAATGTTTGAAGCTACTGACTGAATGAAAGGAGCTGGCATCTCACTCTCTTTGAATCTTCTTTATCATGCTAGGATTAGCAGGAAAAAGCAAAAAATTTCAGAATTGCACCTTGCAATGTGGAGATATTACTGTTTGTGCATTTACAATATTCATTGATTTTTGCCATTGAAAAACATGTTTTTCATATACCAGAAATGTTTGAAGCTACTGACTGAATGAAAGGAGCTGGCATCTCACTCTCTTTGAAACTTCTTTATCATGCTAGGATTAACAGGAAAAAGCAAAAAATTTCAGAATTGCACCTTGCAATGTGGAGATATTACTGTTTGTGCATTTACAATATTCATTGATTTTTGCCATTGAAAAACGTCCAGAAATGTTTGAAGCTACTGACTGAATGAAAGGAGCTGGCATCTCACTCTCTTTGAATCTTCTTTATCATGCTAGGATTAGCAGGAAAAAGCAAAGAATTTCCGAATTGCACCTTGCAATGTGGAGATATTACTGTTTGTGCATTTACAATAATCATTGATTTTTGCCATTGAAAAACATGTTTTTCATATACCAGAAATGTTTGAAGCTACTGACTGAATGAAAGGAGCTGGCATCTCACTCTCTTTGAATCTTCTTTATCATGCTAGGATTAGCAGGAAAAAGCAAAAAATTTCAGAATTGCACCTTGCAATGTGGAGATATTACTGTTTGTGCATTTACAATATTCATTGATTTTTGCCATTGAAAAACATGTTTTTCATATACCAGAAATGTTTGAAGCTACTGACTGAATGAAAGGAGCTGGCATCTCACTCTTTGAATCTTCTTTATCATGCTAGGATTAGCAGGAAAAAGCAAAAAATTTCAGAATTGCACCTTGCAATGTGGAGATATTACTGTTTGTGCATTTACAATATTCATTGATTTTTGCCATTGAAAAACATGTTTTTCATATACCAGAAATGTTTGAAGCTACTGACTGAATGAAAGGAGCTGGCATCTCACTCTCTTTGAATCTTCTTTATCATGCTAGGATTAACAGGAAAAAGCAAAAAATTTCAGAATTGCACCTTGCAATGTTGAGATATTACTGTTTGTGCATTTACAATATTCATTGATTTTTGCCATTGAAAAACATGTTTTTCATATACCAGAAATGTTTGAAGCTACTGACTGAATGAAAGGAGCTGGCATCTCACTCTCTTTGAATCTTCTTTATCATGCTAGGATTAACTGGAAAAAGCAAAAAATTTCAGAATTGCACCTTGCAATGTGGAGATATTACTGTTTGTGCATTTACAATATTCATTGATTTTTGCCATTGAAAAACGTCCAGAAATGTTTGAAGCTACTGACTGAATGAAAGGAGCTGGCATCTCACTCTCTTTGAATCTTCTTTATCATGCTAGGATTAGCAGGAAAAAGCAAAAAATTTCAGAATTGCACCTTGCAATGTGGAGATATTACTGTTTGTGCATTTACAATATTCATTGATTTTTGCCATTGAAAAACATGTTTTTCATATACCAGAAATGTTTGAAGCTACTGACTGAATGAAAGGAGCTGGCATCTCACTCTCTTTGAATCTTCTTTATCATGCTAGGATTAACAGGAAAAAGCAAAAAATTTCAGAATTGCACCTTGCAATGTGGAGATATTACTGTTTGTGCATTTACAATATTCATTGATTTTTGCCATTGAAAAACGTCCAGAAATGTTTGAAGCTACTGACTGAATGAAAGGAGCTGGCATCTCACTCTCTTTGAATCTTCTTTATCATGCTAGGATTAGCAGGAAAAAGCAAAAAATTTCAGAATTGCACCTTGCAATGTGGAGATATTACTGTTTGTGCATTTACAATATTCATTGATTTTTGCCATTGAAAAACATGTTTTTCATATACCAGAAATGTTTGAAGCTACTGACTGAATGAAAGGAGCTGGCATCTCACTCTCTTTGAATCTTCTTTATCATGCTAGGATTAGCAGGAAAAAGCAAAAAATTTCAGAATTGCACCTTGCAATGTGGAGATATTACTGTTTGTGCATTTACAATATTCATTGATTTTTGCCATTGAAAAACATGTTTTTCATATACCAGAAATGTTTGAAGCTACTGATTGAATGAAAGGAGCTGGCATCTCACTCTCTTTGAATCTTCTTTATCATGCTACGAGGAGCAGGAAAAAGCAAAAAGTTTCAGAATTGCACCTTGCAATGCGGAGAAATTACTGTTTGTGCATTTACAATATTCATTGATTTTTGCCATTGAAAAACATCATGTTATTCATATACCAGAAATGATTGAAGCTACTGACTGAATGAAAGGAGCTGGCATCTCACTCTCTTTGAATCTTATTTTTCATGCTAAGAGGAGCAGGAAAAAGTAAAAAATTTCAGAATTGCACCTTGCAATGCGGAGAAATTACTGTTTGTGCATTTATAATATTCAATGATTTTTGCCATTGAAAAACGTCTAGAAATGATTGAAGCTACTGACTGAACGAAAGGAGCTGGCATCTCACTCTCTTTGAATCTTCTTTATCATGCTAAGAGGAGCAGGAAAAAGCAAAAAATTTCAGAATTGCACCTTGCAATGCGGAGAAATTACTGTTTGTGCATTTACAATATTCATTGATTTTTGCCATTGAAAAACATCATGTTATTCATATACCAGAAATGTTTGAAGCTACTGACTGAATGAAAGGAGCTGGCATCTCACTCTCTTTGAATCTTCTTTATCATGCTAAGAGGAGCAGGAAAAAGCAAAAAATTTCAGAATTGCACCTTGCAATGCGGAGAAATTACTGTTTGTGCATTTACAATATTCATTGATTTTTGCCATTGAAAAACGTCCAGAAATGATTGAAGCTACTGACTGAATGAAAGGAGCTGGCATCTCACTCTCTTTGAATCTTCTTTATCATGCTAAGAGGAGCAGGAAAAAGCAAAAAATTTCAGAATTGCACCTTGCAATGCGGAGAAATTACTGTTTGTGCATTTACAATATCCATTGATTTTTGCCATTGAAAAACATCATGTTATTCATATACCAGAAATGTTTGAAGCTACTGACTGAATGAAAGGAGCTGACATCTCACTCTCTTTGAATCTTCTTTATCATGCTAAGAGGAGCAGGAAAAAGCAAAAAATTTCAGAATTGCACCTTGCAATGCGGAGAAATTACTGTTTGTGCATTTACAATATTCATTGATTTTTGCCATTGAAAAACGTCCAGAAATGATTGAAGCTACTGACTGAATGAAAGGAGCTGGCATCTCACTCTCTTTGAATCTTCTTTATCATGCTAAGAGGAGCAGGAAAAAGCAAAAAATTTCAGAATTGCACCTTGCAATGCGGAGAAATTACTGTTTGTGCATTTACAATATTCATTGATTTTTGCCATTGAAAAACATCATGTTATTCATATACCAGAAATGTTTGAAGCTACTGACTGAATGAAAGGAGCTGGCATCTCACTCTCTTTGAATCTTCTTTATCATGCTAAGAGGAGCAGGAAAAAGCAAAAAATTTCAGACTTGCACCTTGCAATGCGGAGAAATTACTGTTTGTGCATTTACAATATTCATTGATTTTTGCCATTGAAAAACATCATGTTATTCATATACCAGAAATGTTTGAAGCTACTGACTGAATGAAAGGAGCTGGCATCTCACTCTCTTTGAGTATTCTTTACCATGCTAAGAGGAGCAGGAAAAAGCAAAAAATTTCAGAATTGCACCTTGCAATGCGGAGAAATTACTGTTTGTGCATTTACAATATTCATTGATTTTTGCCATTGAAAAACGTCCAGAAATGATTGAAGCTACTGACTGAATGAAAGGAGCTGGCATCTCACTCTCTTTGAATCTTCTTTATCATGCTAAGAGGAGCAGGAAAAAGCAAAAAATTTCTGAATTGCACCTTGCAATGCGGAGAAATTACAGTTTGTGCATTTACAATATTCATTGATTTTTGCCATTGAAAAACGTCCAGAAATGATTGAAGCTACTAACTGAATGAAAGGAGCTGGCATCTCACTCTCTTTGAATCTTCTTTATCATGCTAAGAGGAGCAGGAAAAAGCAAAAAATTTCAGACTTGCACCTTGCAATGCGGAGAAATTACTGTTTGTGCATTTACAATATTCATTGATTTTTGTCATTGAAAAACATCATGTTATTCATATACCAGAAATGTTTGAAGCTACTGACTGAATGAAAGGAGCTGGCATCTCACTCTCTTTGAATCTTCTTTACCATGCTAAGAGGAGCAGGAAAAAGCAAAAAATTTCAGAATTGCACCTTGCAATGCACAGAAATTACTGTTTGTGCATTTACAATATTCATTGATTTTTGCCATTGAAAAACGTCCAGAAATGATTGAAGCTACTGACTGAATGAAAGGAGCTGGCATCTCACTCTCTTTGAATCTTCTTTATCATGCTAAGAGGAGCAGGAAAAAGCAAAAAATTTCAGAATTGCACCTTGCAATGCGGAGAAATTTCAGTTTGTGCATTTACAATATTCATTGATTTTTGCCATTGAAAAACGTCCAGAAATGATTGAAGCTACTGACTGAATGAAAGGAGCTGGCATCTCACTCTCTTTGAATCTTCTTTATCATGCTAAGAGGAGCAGGAAAAAGCAAAAAATTTCAGAATTGCACCTTGCAATGCGGAGAAATTACTGTTTGTGCATTTACAATATTCATTGATTTTTGCCATTGAAAAACGTCCAGAAATGATTGAAGCTACTGACTGAATGAAAGGAGCTGGCATCTCACTCTCTTTGAATCTTCTTTATCATGCTAAGAGGAGCAGGAAAAAGCAAAAAATTTCAGAATTGCGCCTTGCAATGTGGAGATATTACTGTTTGTGCATTTACAATATTCATTGATTTTTGCCATTGAAAAACATGTTTTTCATATACCAGAAATGTTTGAAGCTACTGACTGAATGAAAGGAGCTGGCATCTCACTCTCTTTGAATCTTCTTTATCATGCTAGGATTAGCAGGAAAAAGCAAAAAATTTCAGAATTGCACCTTGCAATGTGGAGATATTACTGTTTGTGCATTTACAATATTCATTGACTTTTGCCATTGAAAAACATGTTTTTCATATACCAGAAATGTTTGAAGCTACTGACTGAATGAAAGGAGCTGGCATCTCACTCTCTTTGAATCTTCTTTATCATGCTAGGATTAGCAGGAAAAAGCAAAAAATTTCAGAATTGCACCTTGCAATGTGGAGATATTACTGTTTGTGCATTTACAATATTCATTGATTTTTGCCATTGAAAAACATGTTTTTCATATACCAGAAATGTTTGAAGCTACTGACTGAATGAAAGGAGCTGGCATCTCACTCTCTTTGAATCTTCTTTATCATGCTAGGATTAACAGGAAAAAGCAAAAAATTTCAGAATTGCACCTTGCAATGTGGAGATATTACTGTTTGTGCATTTACAATATTCATTGATTTTTGCCATTGAAAAACGTCCAGAAATGTTTGAAGCTACTGACTGAATGAAAGGAGCTGGCATCTCACTCTCTTTGAATCTTCTTTATCATGCTAGGATTAGCAGGAAAAAGCAAAAAATTTCAGAATTGCACCTTGCAATGTGGAGATATTACTGTTTGTGCATTTACAATATTCATTGATTTTTGCCATTGAAAAACATGTTTTTCATATACCAGAAATGTTTGAAGCTACTGACTGAATGAAAGGAGCTGGCATCTCACTCTCTTTGAATCTTCTTTATCATGCTAGGATTAACAGGAAAAAGCAAAAAAATTCAGAATTGCACCTTGCAATGTGGAGATATTACTGTTTGTGCATTTACAATATTCATTGATTTTTGCCATTGAAAAACATGTTTTTCATATACCAGAAATGTTTGAAGCTACTGACTGAATGAAAGGAGCTGGCATCTCACTCTCTTTGAATCTTCTTTATCATGCTAGGATTAACAGGAAAAAGCAAAAAATTTCAGAATTGCACCTTGCAATGTGGAGATATTACTGTTTGTGCATTTACAATATTCATTGATTTTTGCCATTGAAAAACGTCCAGAAATGTTTGAAGCTACTGACTGAATGAAAGGAGCTGGCATCTCACTCTCTTTGAATCTTCTTTATCATGCTAGGATTAGCAGGAAAAAGCAAAAAATTTCAGAATTGCACCTTGCAATGTGGAGATATTACTGTTTGTGCATTTACAATATTCATTGATTTTTGCCATTGAAAAACATGTTTTTCATATACCAGAAATGTTTGAAGCTACTGACTGAATGAAAGGAGCTGGCATCTCACTCTCTTTGAATCTTCTTTATCATGCTAGGATTAGCAGGAAAAAGCAAAAAATTTCAGAATTGCACCTTGCAATGTGGAGATATTACTGTTTGTGCATTTACAATATTCATTGATTTTTGCCATTGAAAAACATGTTTTTCATATACCAGAAATGTTTGAAGCTACTGACTGAATGAAAGGAGCTGGCATCTCACTCTCTTTGAATCTTCTTTATCATGCTAGGATTAACAGGAAAAAGCAAAAAATTTCAGAATTGCACCTTGCAATGTGGAGATATTACTGTTTGTGCATTTACAATATTCATTGATTTTTGCCATTGAAAAACATGTTTTTCATATACCAGAAATGTTTGAAGCTACTGACTGAATGAAAGGAGCTGGCATCTCACTCTCTTTGAATCTTCTTTATCATGCTAGGATTAGCAGGAAAAAGCAAAAAATTTCAGAATTGCACCTTGCAATGTGGAGATATTACTGTTTGTGCATTTACAATATTCATTGATTTTTGCCATTGAAAAACATGTTTTTCATATACCAGAAATGTTTGAAGCTACTGACTGAATGAAAGGAGCTGGCATCTCACTCTCTTTGAATCTTCTTTATCATGCTAGGATTAACAGGAAAAAGCAAAAAATTTCAGAATTGCACCTTGCAATGTGGAGATATTACTGTTTGTGCATTTACAATATTCATTGATTTTTGCCATTGAAAAACGTCCAGAAATGTTTGAAGCTACTGACTGAATGAAAGGAGCTGGCATCTCACTCTCTTTGAATCTTCTTTATCATGCTAGGATTAGCAGGAAAAAGCAAAAAATTTCAGAATTGCACCTTGCAATGTTGAGATATTACTGTTTGTGCATTTACAATATTCATTGATTTTTGCCATTGAAAAACATGTTTTTCATATACCAGAAATGTTTGAAGCTACTGACTGAATGAAAGGAGCTGGCATCTCACTCTTTGAATCTTCTTTATCATGCTAGGATTAGCAGGAAAAAGCAAAAAATTTCAGAATTGCACCTTGCAATGCACAGAAATTACTGTTTGTGCATTTACAATATTCATTGATTTTTGCCATTGAAAAACGTCCAGAAATGATTGAAGCTACTGACTGAATGAAAGGAGCTGGCATCTCACTCTCTTTGAATCTTCTTTATCATGCTAAGAGGAGCAGGAAAAAGCAAAAAATTTCAGAATTGCACCTTGCAATGCGGAGAAATTTCAGTTTGTGCATTTACAATATTCATTGATTTTTGCCATTGAAAAACGTCCAGAAATGATTGAAGCTACTGACTGAATGAAAGGAGCTGGCATCTCACTCTCTTTGAATCTTCTTTATCATGCTAAGAGGAGCAGGAAAAAGCAAAAAATTTCAGAATTGCACCTTGCAATGCGGAGAAATTACTGTTTGTGCATTTACAATATTCATTGATTTTTGCCATTGAAAAACGTCCAGAAATGATTGAAGCTACTGACTGAATGAAAGGAGCTGGCATCTCACTCTCTTTGAATCTTCTTTATCATGCTAAGAGGAGCAGGAAAAAGCAAAAAATTTCAGAATTGCACCTTGCAATGCGGAGAAATTACTGTTTGTGCATTTACAATATTCATTGATTTTTGCCATTGAAAAACATGTTATTCATATACCAGAAATGTTTGAAGCTACTGACTGAATGAAAGGAGCTGGCACCTCACTCTCTTTGAATCTTCTTTATCATGCTAAGAGGAGCAGGAAAAAGCAAAAAATTTCAGAATTGCACCTTGCAATGCGGAGAAATTACTGTTTGTGCATTTACAATATTCATTGATTTTTGCCATTGAAAAACGTCCAGAAATGATTGAAGCTACTGACTGAATGAAAGGAGCTGGCATCTCACTCTCTTTGAATCTTCTTTATCATGCTAAGAGGAGCAGGAAAAAGCAAAAAATTTCAGAATTGCGCCTTGCAATGTGGAGATATTACTGTTTGTGCATTTACAATATTCATTGATTTTTGCCATTGAAAAACATGTTTTTCATATACCAGAAATGTTTGAAGCTACTGACTGAATGAAAGGAGCTGGCATCTCACTCTCTTTGAATCTTCTTTATCATGCTAGGATTAGCAGGAAAAAGCAAAAAATTTCAGAATTGCACCTTGCAATGTGGAGATATTACTGTTTGTGCATTTACAATATTCATTGACTTTTGCCATTGAAAAACATGTTTTTCATATACCAGAAATGTTTGAAGCTACTGACTGAATGAAAGGAGCTGGCATCTCACTCTCTTTGAATCTTCTTTATTATGCTAGGATTAGCAGGAAAAAGCAAAAAATTTCAGAATTGCACCTTGCAATGTGGAGATATTACTGTTTGTGCATTTACAATATTCATTGATTTTTGCCATTGAAAAACATGTTTTTCATATACCAGAAATGTTTGAAGCTACTGACTGAATGAAAGGAGCTGGCATCTCACTCTCTTTGAATCTTCTTTATCATGCTAGGATTAACAGGAAAAAGCAAAAAATTTCAGAATTGCACCTTGCAATGTGGAGATATTACTGTTTGTGCATTTACAATATTCATTGATTTTTGCCATTGAAAAACGTCCAGAAATGTTTGAAGCTACTGACTGAATGAAAGGAGCTGGCATCTCACTCTCTTTGAATCTTCTTTATCATGCTAGGATTAGCAGGAAAAAGCAAAAAATTTCAGAATTGCACCTTGCAATGTGGAGATATTACTGTTTGTGCATTTACAATATTCATTGATTTTTGCCATTGAAAAACATGTTTTTCATATACCAGAAATGTTTGAAGCTACTGACTGAATGAAAGGAGCTGGCATCTCACTCTCTTTGAATCTTCTTTATCATGCTAGGATTAACAGGAAAAAGCAAAAAATTTCAGAATTGCACCTTGCAATGTGGAGATATTACTGTTTGTGCATTTACAATATTCATTGATTTTTGCCATTGAAAAACATGTTTTTCATATACCAGAAATGTTTGAAGCTACTGACTGAATGAAAGGAGCTGGCATCTCACTCTCTTTGAATCTTCTTTATCATGCTAGGATTAACAGGAAAAAGCAAAAAATTTCAGAATTGCACCTTGCAATGTGGAGATATTACTGTTTGTGCATTTACAATATTCATTGATTTTTGCCATTGAAAAACGTCCAGAAATGTTTGAAGCTACTGACTGAATGAAAGGAGCTGGCATCTCACTCTCTTTGAATCTTCTTTATCATGCTAGGATTAGCAGGAAAAAGCAAAAAATTTCAGAATTGCACCTTGCAATGTGGAGATATTACTGTTTGTGCATTTACAATATTCATTGATTTTTGCCATTGAAAAACATGTTTTTCATATACCAGAAATGTTTGAAGCTACTGACTGAATGAAAGGAGCTGGCATCTCACTCTCTTTGAATCTTCTTTATCATGCTAGGATTAGCAGGAAAAAGCAAAAAATTTCAGAATTGCACCGTGCAATGTGGAGATATTACTGTTTGTGCATTTACAATATTCATTGATTTTTGCCATTGAAAAACATGTTTTTCATATACCAGAAATGTTTGAAGCTACTGACTGAATGAAAGGAGCTGGCATCTCACTCTCTTTGAATCTTCTTTATCATGCTAGGATTAACAGGAAAAAGCAAAAAATTTCAGAATTGCACCTTGCAATGTGGAGATATTACTGTTTGTGCATTTACAATATTCATTGAGTTTTGCCATTGAAAAACATGTTTTTCATATACCAGAAATGTTTGAAGCTACTGACTGAATGAAAGGAGCTGGCATCTCACTCTCTTTGAATCTTCTTTATCATGCTAGGATTAGCAGGAAAAAGCAAAAAATTTCAGAATTGCACCTTGCAATGTGGAGATATTACTGTTTGTGCATTTACAATATTCATTGATTTTTGCCATTGAAAAACATGTTTTTCATATACCAGAAATGTTTGAAGCTACTGACTGAATGAAAGGAGCTGGCATCTCACTCTCTTTGAATCTTCTTTATCATGCTAGGATTAACAGGAAAAAGCTAAAAATTTCAGAATTGCACCTTGCAATGTGGAGATATTACTGTTTGTGCATTTACAATATTCATTGATTTTTGCCATTGAAAAACGTCCAGAAATGTTTGAAGCTACTGACTGAATGAAAGGAGCTGGCATCTCACTCTCTTTGAATCTTCTTTATCATGCTAGGATTAGCAGGAAAAAGCAAAAAATTTCAGAATTGCACCTTGCAATGTGGAGATATTACTGTTTGTGCATTTACAATATTCATTGATTTTTGCCATTGAAAAACATGTTTTTCATATACCAGAAATGTTTGAAGCTACTGACTGAATGAAAGGAGCTGGCATCTCACTCTTTGAATCTTCTTTATCATGCTAGGATTAGCAGGAAAAAGCAAAAAATTTCAGAATTGCACCTTGCAATGTGGAGATATTACTGTTTGTGCATTTACAATATTCATTGATTTTTGCCATTGAAAAACATGTTTTTCATATACCAGAAATGTTTGAAGCTACTGACTGAATGAAAGGAGCTGGCATCTCACTCTCTTTGAATCTTCTTTATGATGCTAGGATTAACAGGAAAAAGCAAAAAATTTCAGAATTGCACCTTGCAATGTGGAGATATTACTGTTTGTGCATTTACAATATTCATTGATTTTTGCCATTGAAAAATGTCCAGAAATGTTTGAAGCTACTGACTGAATGAAAGGAGCTGGCATCTCACTCTCTTTGAATCTTCTTTATCATGCTAGGATTAGCAGGAAAAAGCAAAAAATTTCAGACTTGCACCTTGCAATGCGGAGAAATTACTGTTTGTGCATTTACAATATTCATTGATTTTTGTCATTGAAAAACATCATGTTATTCATATACCAGAAATGTTTGAAGCTACTGACTGAATGAAAGGAGCTGGCATCTCACTCTCTTTGAATCTTCTTTACCATGCTAAGAGGAGCAGGAAAAAGCAAAAAATTTCAGAATTGCACCTTGCAATGCACAGAAATTACTGTTTGTGCATTTACAATATTCATTGATTTTTGCCATTGAAAAACGTCCAGAAATGATTGAAGCTACTGACTGAATGAAAGGAGCTGGCATCTCACTCTCTTTGAATCTTCTTTATCATGCTAAGAGGAGCAGGAAAAAGCAAAAAATTTCAGAATTGCACCTTGCAATGCGGAGAAATTTCAGTTTGTGCATTTACAATATTCATTGATTTTTGCCATTGAAAAACGTCCAGAAATGATTGAAGCTACTGACTGAATGAAAGGAGCTGGCATCTCACTCTCTTTGAATCTTCTTTATCATGCTAAGAGGAGCAGGAAAAAGCAAAAAATTTCAGAATTGCACCTTGCAATGCGGAGAAATTACTGTTTGTGCATTTACAATATTCATTGATTTTTGCCATTGAAAAACGTCCAGAAATGATTGAAGCTACTGACTGAATGAAAGGAGCTGGCATCTCACTCTCTTTGAATCTTCTTTATCATGCTAAGAGGAGCAGGAAAAAGCAAAAAATTTCAGAATTGCGCCTTGCAATGTGGAGATATTACTGTTTGTGCATTTACAATATTCATTGATTTTTGCCATTGAAAAACATGTTTTTCATATACCAGAAATGTTTGAAGCTACTGACTGAATGAAAGGAGCTGGCATCTCACTCTCTTTGAATCTTCTTTATCATGCTAGGATTAGCAGGAAAAAGCAAAAAATTTCAGAATTGCACCTTGCAATGTGGAGATATTACTGTTTGTGCATTTACAATATTCATTGACTTTTGCCATTGAAAAACATGTTTTTCATATACCAGAAATGTTTGAAGCTACTGACTGAATGAAAGGAGCTGGCATCTCACTCTCTTTGAATCTTCTTTATCATGCTAGGATTAGCAGGAAAAAGCAAAAAATTTCAGAATTGCACCTTGCAATGTGGAGATATTACTGTTTGTGCATTTACAATATTCATTGATTTTTACCATTGAAAAACATGTTTTTCATATACCAGAAATGTTTGAAGCTACTGACTGAATGAAAGGAGCTGGCATCTCACTCTCTTTGAATCTTCTTTATCATGCTAGGATTAACAGGAAAAAGCAAAAAATTTCAGAATTGCACCTTGCAATGTGGAGATATTACTGTTTGTGCATTTACAATATTCATTGATTTTTGCCATTGAAAAACGTCCAGAAATGTTTGAAGCTACTGACTGAATGAAAGGAGCTGGCATCTCACTCTCTTTGAATCTTCTTTATCATGCTAGGATTAGCAGGAAAAAGCAAAAAAATTCAGAATTGCACCTTGCAATGTGGAGATATTACTGTTTGTGCATTTACAATATTCATTGATTTTTGCCATTGAAAAACATGTTTTTCATATACCAGAAATGTTTGAAGCTACTGACTGAATGAAAGGAGCTGGCATCTCACTCTCTTTGAATCTTCTTTATCATGCTAGGATTAACAGGAAAAAGCAAAAAATTTCAGAATTGCACCTTGCAATGTGGAGATATTACTGTTTGTGCATTTACAATATTCATTGATTTTTGCCATTGAAAAACATGTTTTTCATATACCAGAAATGTTTGAAGCTACTGACTGAATGAAAGGAGCTGGCATCTCACTCTCTTTGAATCTTCTTTATCATGCTAGGATTAACAGGAAAAAGCAAAAAATTTCAGAATTGCACCTTGCAATGTGGAGATATTACTGTTTGTGCATTTACAATATTCATTGATTTTTGCCATTGAAAAACGTCCAGAAATGTTTGAAGCTACTGACTGAATGAAAGGAGCTGGCATCTCACTCTCTTTGAATCTTCTTTATCATGCTAGGATTAGCAGGAAAAAGCAAAAAATTTCAGAATTGCACCTTGCAATGTGGAGATATTACTGTTTGTGCATTTACAATATTCATTGATTTTTGCCATTGAAAAACATGTTTTTCATATACCAGAAATGTTTGAAGCTACTGACTGAATGAAAGGAGCTGGCATCTCACTCTCTTTGAATCTTCTTTATCATGCTAGGATTAGCAGGAAAAAGCAAAAAATTTCAGAATTGCACCTTGCAATGTGGAGATATTACTGTTTGTGCATTTACAATATTCATTGATTTTTGCCATTGAAAAACATGTTTTTCATATACCAGAAATGTTTGAAGCTACTGACTGAATGAAAGGAGCTGGCATCTCACTCTCTTTGAATCTTCTTTATCATGCTAGGATTAACAGGAAAAAGCAAAAAATTTCAGAATTGCACCTTGCAATGTGGAGATATTACTGTTTGTGCATTTACAATATTCATTGATTTTTGCCATTGAAAAACATGTTTTTCATATACCAGAAATGTTTGAAGCTACTGACTGAATGAAAGGAGCTGGCATCTCACTCTCTTTGAATCTTCTTTATCATGCTAGGATTAGCAGGAAAAAGCAAAAAATTTCAGAATTGCACCTTGCAATGTGGAGATATTACTGTTTGTGCATTTACAATATTCATTGATTTTTGCCATTGAAAAACATGTTTTTCATATACCAGAAATGTTTGAAGCTACTGACTGAATGAAAGGAGCTGGCATCTCACTCTCTTTGAATCTTCTTTATCATGCTAGGATTAACAGGAAAAAGCAAAAAATTTCAGAATTGCACCTTGCAATGTGGAGATATTACTGTTTGTGCATTTACAATATTCATTGATTTTTGCCATTGAAAAACGTCCAGAAATGTTTGAAGCTACTGACTGAATGAAAGGAGCTGGCATCTCACTCTCTTTGAATCTTCTTTATCATGCTAGGATTAGCAGGAAAAAGCAAAAAATTTCAGAATTGCACCTTGCAATGTTGAGATATTACTGTTTGTGCATTTACAATATTCATTGATTTTTGCCATTGAAAAACATGTTTTTCATATACCAGAAATGTTTGAAGCTACTGACTGAATGAAAGGAGCTGGCATCTCACTCTTTGAATCTTCTTTATCATGCTAGGATTAGCAGGAAAAAGCAAAAAATTTCAGAATTGCACCTTGCAATGCACAGAAATTACTGTTTGTGCATTTACAATATTCATTGATTTTTGCCATTGAAAAACGTCCAGAAATGATTGAAGCTACTGACTGAATGAAAGGAGCTGGCATCTCACTCTCTTTGAATCTTCTTTATCATGCTAAGAGGAGCAGGAAAAAGCAAAAAATTTCAGAATTGCACCTTGCAATGCGGAGAAATTTCAGTTTGTGCATTTACAATATTCATTGATTTTTGCCATTGAAAAACGTCCAGAAATGATTGAAGCTACTGACTGAATGAAAGGAGCTGGCATCTCACTCTCTTTGAATCTTCTTTATCATGCTAAGAGGAGCAGGAAAAAGCAAAAAATTTCAGAATTGCACCTTGCAATGCGGAGAAATTACTGTTTGTGCATTTACAATATTCATTGATTTTTGCCATTGAAAAACGTCCAGAAATGATTGAAGCTACTGACTGAATGAAAGGAGCTGGCATCTCACTCTCTTTGAATCTTCTTTATCATGCTAAGAGGAGCAGGAAAAAGCAAAAAATTTCAGAATTGCACCTTGCAATGCGGAGAAATTACTGTTTGTGCATTTACAATATTCATTGATTTTTGCCATTGAAAAACATGTTATTCATATGCCAGAAATGTTTGAAGCTACTGACTGAATGAAAGGAGCTGGCACCTCACTCTCTTTGAATCTTCTTTATCATGCTAAGAGGAGCAGGAAAAAGCAAAAAATTTCAGAATTGCACCTTGCAATGCGGAGAAATTACTGATGGTGCATTTACAATATTCATTGATTTTTGCCATTGAAAAACGTCCAGAAATGATTGAAGCTACTGACTGAATGAAAGGAGCTGGCATCTCACTCTCTTTGAATCTTCTTTATCATGCTAAGAGGAGCAGGAAAAAGCAAAAAATTTCAGAATTGCGCCTTGCAATGTGGAGATATTACTGTTTGTGCATTTACAATATTCATTGATTTTTGCCATTGAAAAACATGTTTTTCATATACCAGAAATGTTTGAAGCTACTGACTGAATGAAAGGAGCTGGCATCTCACTCTCTTTGAATCTTCTTTATCATGCTAGGATTAGCAGGAAAAAGCAAAAAATTTCAGAATTGCACCTTGCAATGTGGAGATATTACTGTTTGTGCATTTACAATATTCATTGACTTTTGCCATTGAAAAACATGTTTTTCATATACCAGAAATGTTTGAAGCTACTGACTGAATGAAAGGAGCTGGCATCTCACTCTCTTTGAATCTTCTTTATTATGCTAGGATTAGCAGGAAAAAGCAAAAAATTTCAGAATTGCACCTTGCAATGTGGAGATATTACTGTTTGTGCATTTACAATATTCATTGATTTTTGCCATTGAAAAACATGTTTTTCATATACCAGAAATGTTTGAAGCTACTGACTGAATGAAAGGAGCTGGCATCTCACTCTCTTTGAATCTTCTTTATCATGCTAGGATTAACAGGAAAAAGCAAAAAATTTCAGAATTGCACCTTGCAATGTGGAGATATTACTGTTTGTGCATTTACAATATTCATTGATTTTTGCCATTGAAAAACGTCCAGAAATGTTTGAAGCTACTGACTGAATGAAAGGAGCTGGCATCTCACTCTCTTTGAATCTTCTTTATCATGCTAGGATTAGCAGGAAAAAGCAAAAAATTTCAGAATTGCACCTTGCAATGTGGAGATATTACTGTTTGTGCATTTACAATATTCATTGATTTTTGCCATTGAAAAACATGTTTTTCATATACCAGAAATGTTTGAAGCTACTGACTGAATGAAAGGAGCTGGCATCTCACTCTCTTTGAATCTTCTTTATCATGCTAGGATTAACAGGAAAAAGCAAAAAATTTCAGAATTGCACCTTGCAATGTGGAGATATTACTGTTTGTGCATTTACAATATTCATTGATTTTTGCCATTGAAAAACATGTTTTTCATATACCAGAAATGTTTGAAGCTACTGACTGAATGAAAGGAGCTGGCATCTCACTCTCTTTGAATCTTCTTTATCATGCTAGGATTAACAGGAAAAAGCAAAAAATTTCAGAATTGCACCTTGCAATGTGGAGATATTACTGTTTGTGCAATTACAATATTCATTGATTTTTGCCATTGAAAAACGTCCAGAAATGTTTGAAGCTACTGACTGAATGAAAGGAGCTGGCATCTCACTCTCTTTGAATCTTCTTTATCATGCTAGGATTAGCAGAAAAAAGCAAAAAATTTCAGAATTGCACCTTGCAATGTGGAGATATTACTGTTTGTGCATTTACAATATTCATTGATTTTTGCCATTGAAAAACATGTTTTTCATATACCAGAAATGTTTGAAGCTACTGACTGAATGAAAGGAGCTGGCATCTCACTCTCTTTGAATCTTCTTTATCATGCTAGGATTAGCAGGAAAAAGCAAAAAATTTCAGAATTGCACCGTGCAATGTGGAGATATTACTGTTTGTGCATTTACAATATTCATTGATTTTTGCCATTGAAAAACATGTTTTTCATATACCAGAAATGTTTGAAGCTACTGACTGACTGAAAGGAGCTGGCATCTCACTCTCTTTGAATCTTCTTTATCATGCTAGGATTAACAGGAAAAAGCAAAAAATTTCAGAATTGCACCTTGCAATGTGGAGATATTACTGTTTGTGCATTTACAATATTCATTGATTTTTGCCATTGAAAAACATGTTTTTCATATACCAGAAATGTTTGAAGCTACTGACTGAATGAAAGGAGCTGGCATCTCACTCTCTTTGAATCTTCTTTATCATGCTAGGATTAGCAGGAAAAAGCAAAAAATTTCAGAATTGCACCTTGCAATGTGGAGATATTACTGTTTGTGCATTTACAATATTCATTGATTTTTGCCATTGAAAAACATGTTTTTCATATACCAGAAATGTTTGAAGCTACTGACTGAATGAAAGGAGCTGGCATCTCACTCTCTTTGAATCTTCTTTATCATGCTAGGATTAACAGGAAAAAGCTAAAAATTTCAGAATTGCACCTTGCAATGTGGAGATATTACTGTTTGTGCATTTACAATATTCATTGATTTTTGCCATTGAAAAACGTCCAGAAATGTTTGAAGCTACTGACTGAATGAAAGGAGCTGGCATCTCACTCTCTTTGAATCTTCTTTATCATGCTAGGATTAGCAGGAAAAAGCAAAAAATTTCAGAATTGCACCTTGCAATGTGGAGATATTACTGTTTGTGCATTTACAATATTCATTGATTTTTGCCATTGAAAAACATGTTTTTCATATACCAGAAATGTTTGAAGCTACTGACTGAATGAAAGGAGCTGGCATCTCACTCTTTGAATCTTCTTTATCATGCTAGGATTAGCAGGAAAAAGCAAAAAATTTCAGAATTGCACCTTGCAATGTGGAGATATTACTGTTTGTGCATTTACAATATTCATTGATTTTTGCCATTGAAAAACATGTTTTTCATATACCAGAAATGTTTGAAGCTACTGACTGAATGAAAGGAGCTGGCATCTCACTCTCTTTGAATCTTCTTTATGATGCTAGGATTAACAGGAAAAAGCAAAAAATTTCAGAATTGCACCTTGCAATGTGGAGATATTACTGTTTGTGCATTTACAATATTCATTGATTTTTGCCATTGAAAAATGTCCAGAAATGTTTGAAGCTACTGACTGAATGAAAGGAGCTGGCATCTCACTCTCTTTGAATCTTCTTTATCATGCTAGGATTAGCAGGAAAAAGCAAAAAATTTCAGAATTGCACCTTGCAATGTGGAGATATTACTGTTTGTGCATTTACAATATTCATTGATTTTTGCCATTGAAAAACATGTTTTTCATATACCAGAAATGTTTGAAGCTACTGACTGAATGAAAGGAGCTGGCATCTCACTCTCTTTGAATCTTCTTTATCATGCTAGGATTAGCAGGAAAAAGCAAAAAATTTCAGAATTGCACCTTGCAATGTGGAGATATTACTGTTTGTGCATTTACAATATTCATTGATTTTTGCCATTGAAAAACATGTTTTTCATATACCAGAAATGTTTGAAGCTACTGACTGAATGAAAGGAGCTGGCATCTCACTCTCTTTGATTCTTCTTTATCATGCTAGGATTAACAGGAAAAAGCAAAAAATTTCAGAATTGCACCTTGCAATGTGGAGATATTACTGTTTGTGCATTTACAATATTCATTGATTTTTGCCATTGAAAAACGTCCAGAAATGTTTGAAGCTACTGACTGAATGAAAGGAGCTGGCATCTCACTCTCTTTGAATCTTCTTTATCATGCTAGGATTAGCAGGAAAAAGCAAAAAATTTCAGAATTGCACCTTGCAATGTGGAGATATTACTGTTTGTGCATTTACAATATTCATTGATTTTTGCCATTGAAAAACATCATGTTATTCATATACCAGAAATGTTTGAAGCTACTGACTGAATGAAAGGAGCTGGCATCTCACTCTCTTTGAATCTTCTTTATCATGCTAGGATTAGCTGGAAAAAGCAAAAAATTTCCGAATTGCACCTTGCAATGTGGAGATATTACTGTTTGTGCATTTACAATATTCATTGATTTTTGCCATTGAAAAACGTCCAGAAATGTTTGAAGCTACTGACTGAATGAAAGGAGCTGGCATCTCACTCTCTTTGAATCTTCTTTATCATGCTAGGATTAGCAGGAAAAAGCAAAAAATTTCAGAATTGCACCTTGCAATGTGGAGATATTACTGTTTGTGCATTTACAATATTCATTGATTTTTGCCATTGAAAAACATGTTTTTCATATACCAGAAATGTTTGAAGCTACTGACTGAATGAAAGGAGCTGGCATCTCACTCTCTTTGAATCTTCTTTATCATGCTAGGATTAGCAGGAAAAAGCAAAAAATTTCAGAATTGCACCTTGCAATGTGGAGATATTACTGTTTGTGCATTTACAATATTCATTGATTTTTGCCATTGAAAAACATGTTTTTCATATACCAGAAATGTTTGAAGCTACTGATTGAATGAAAGGAGCTGGCATCTCACTCTCTTTGAATCTTCTTTATCATGCTACGAGGAGCAGGAAAAAGCAAAAAATTTCAGAATTGCACCTTGCAATGCGGAGAAATTACTGTTTGTGCATTTACAATATTCATTGATTTTTGCCATTGAAAAACATCATGTTATTCATATACCAGAAATGATTGAAGCTACTGACTGAATGAAAGGAGCTGGCATCTCACTCTCTTTGAATCTTATTTATCATGCTAAGAGGAGCAGGAAAAAGTAAAAAATTTCAGAATTGCACCTTGCAATGCGGAGAAATTACTGTTTGTGCATTTATAATATTCAATGATTTTTGCCATTGAAAAACGTCTAGAAATGATTGAAGCTACTGACTGAACGAAAGGAGCTGGCATCTCACTCTCTTTGAATCTTCTTTATCATGCTAAGAGGAGCAGGAAAAAGCAAAAAATTTCAGAATTGCACCTTGCAATGCGGAGAAATTACTGTTTGTGCATTTACAATATTCATTGATTTTTGCCATTGAAAAACATCATGTTATTCATATACCAGAAATGTTTGAAGCTACTGACTGAATGAAAGGAGCTGGCATCTCACTCTCTTTGAATCTTCTTTATCATGCTAAGAGGAGCAGGAAAAAGCAAAAAATTTCAGAATTGCACCTTGCAATGCGGAGAAATTACTGTTTGTGCATTTACAATATTCATTGATTTTTGCCATTGAAAAACGTCCAGAAATGATTGAAGCTACTGACTGAATGAAAGGAGCTGGCATCTCACTCTCTTTGAATCTTCTTTATCATGCTAAGAGGAGCAGGAAAAAGCAAAAAATTTCAGAATTGCACCTTGCAATGCGGAGAAATTACTGTTTGTGCATTTACAATATCCATTGATTTTTGCCATTGAAAAACATCATGTTATTCATATACCAGAAATGTTTGAAGCTACTGACTGAATGAAAGGAGCTGACATCTCACTCTCTTTGAATCTTCTTTATCATGCTAAGAGGAGCAGGAAAAAGCAAAAAATTTCAGAATTGCACCTTGCAATGCGGAGAAATTACTGTTTGTGCATTTACAATATTCATTGATTTTTGCCATTGAAAAACGTCCAGAAATGATTGAAGCTACTGACTGAATGAAAGGAGCTGGCATCTCACTCTCTTTGAATCTTCTTTATCATGCTAAGAGGAGCAGGAAAAAGCAAAAAATTTCAGAATTGCACCTTGCAATGCGGAGAAATTACTGTTTGTGCATTTACAATATTCATTGATTTTTGCCATTGAAAAACATCATGTTATTCATATACCAGAAATGTTTGAAGCTACTGACTGAATGAAAGGAGCTGGCATCTCACTCTCTTTGAATCTTCTTTATCATGCTAAGAGGAGCAGGAAAAAGCAAAAAATTTCAGACTTGCACCTTGCAATGCGGAGAAATTACTGTTTGTGCATTTACAATATTCATTGATTTTTGCCATTGAAAAACATCATGTTATTCATATACCAGAAATGTTTGAAGCTACTGACTGAATGAAAGGAGCTGGCATCTCACTCTCTTTGAGTATTCTTTACCATGCTAAGAGGAGCAGGAAAAAGCAAAAAATTTCAGAATTGCACCTTGCAATGCGGAGAAATTACTGTTTGTGCATTTACAATATTCATTGATTTTTGCCATTGAAAAACGTCCAGAAATGATTGAAGCTACTGACTGAATGAAAGGAGCTGGCATCTCACTCTCTTTGAATCTTCTTTATCATGCTAAGAGGAGCAGGAAAAAGCAAAAAATTTCAGAATTGCACCTTGCAATGCGGAGAAATTACAGTTTGTGCATTTACAATATTCATTGATTTTTGCCATTGAAAAACGTCCAGAAATGATTGAAGCTACTAACTGAATGAAAGGAGCTGGCATCTCACTCTCTTTGAATCTTCTTTATCATGCTAAGAGGAGCAGGAAAAAGCAAAAAATTTCAGACTTGCACCTTGCAATGCGGAGAAATTACTGTTTGTGCATTTACAATATTCATTGATTTTTGTCATTGAAAAACATCATGTTATTCATATACCAGAAATGTTTGAAGCTACTGACTGAATGAAAGGAGCTGGCATCTCACTCTCTTTGAATCTTCTTTACCATGCTAAGAGGAGCAGGAAAAAGCAAAAAATTTCAGAATTGCACCTTGCAATGCACAGAAATTACTGTTTGTGCATTTACAATATTCATTGATTTTTGCCATTGAAAAACGTCCAGAAATGATTGAAGCTACTGACTGAATGAAAGGAGCTGGCACCTCACTCTCTTTGAATCTTCTTTATCATGCTAAGAGGAGCAGGAAAAAGCAAAAAATTTCAGAATTGCACCTTGCAATGCGGAGAAATTACTGTTTGTGCATTTACAATATTCATTGATTTTTGCCATTGAAAAACGTCCAGAAATGATTGAAGCTACTGACTGAATGAAAGGAGCTGGCATCTCACTCTCTTTGAATCTTCTTTATCATGCTAAGTGGAGCAGGAAAAAGCAAAAAATTTCAGAATTGCGCCTTGCAATGTGGAGATATTACTGTTTGTGCATTTACAATATTCATTGATTTTTGCCATTGAAAAACATGTTTTTCATATACCAGAAATGTTTGAAGCTACTGACTGAATGAAAGGAGCTGGCATCTCACTCGCTTTGAATCTTCTTTATCATGCTAGGATTAGCAGGAAAAAGCAAAAAACTTCAGAATTGCACCTTGCAATGTGGAGATATTACTGTTTGTGCATTTACAATATTCATTGACTTTTGCCATTGAAAAACATGTTTTTCATATACCAGAAATGTTTGAAGCTACTGACTGAATGAAAGGAGCTGGCATCTCACTCTCTTTGAATCTTCTTTATCATGCTAGGATTAGCAGGAAAAAGCAAAAAATTTCAGAATTGCACCTTGCAATGTGGAGATATTACTGTTTGTGCATTTACAATATTCATTGATTTTTGCCATTGAAAAACATGTTTTTCATATACCAGAAATGTTTGAAGCTACTGACTGAATGAAAGGAGCTGGCATCTCACTCTCTTTGAATCTTCTTTATCATGCTAGGATTAACAGGAAAAAGCAAAAAATTTCAGAATTGCACCTTGCAATGTGGAGATATTACTGTTTGTGCATTTACAATATTCATTGATTTTTGCCATTGAAAAACGTCCAGAAATGTTTGAAGCTACTGACTGAATGAAAGGAGCTGGCATCTCACTCTCTTTGAATCTTCTTTATCATGCTAGGATTAGCAGGAAAAAGCAAAAAATTTCAGAATTGCACCTTGCAATGTGGAGATATTACTGTTTGTGCATTTACAATATTCATTGATTTTTGCCATTGAAAAACATGTTTTTCATATACCAGAAATGTTTGAAGCTACTGACTGAATGAAAGGAGCTGGCATCTCACTCTCTTTGAATCTTCTTTATCATGCTAGGATTAACAGGAAAAAGCAAAAAATTTCAGAATTGCACCTTGCAATGTGGAGATATTACTGTTTGTGCATTTACAATATTCATTGATTTTTGCCATTGAAAAACATGTTTTTCATATACCAGAAATGTTTGAAGCTACTGACTGAATGAAAGGAGCTGGCATCTCACTCTCTTTGAATCTTCTTTATCATGCTAGGATTAACAGGAAAAAGCAAAAAATTTCAGAATTGCACCTTGCAATGTGGAGATATTACTGTTTGTGCATTTACAATATTCATTGATTTTTGCCATTGAAAAACGTCCAGAAATGTTTGAAGCTACTGACTGAATGAAAGGAGCTGGCATCTCACTCTCTTTGAATCTTCTTTATCATGCTAGGATTAGCAGGAAAAAGCAAAAAATTTCAGAATTGCACCTTGCAATGTGGAGATATTACTGTTTGTGCATTTACAATATTCATTGATTTTTGCCATTGAAAAACATGTTTTTCATATACCAGAAATGTTTGAAGCTACTGACTGAATGAAAGGAGCTGGCATCTCACTCTCTTTGAATCTTCTTTATCATGCTAGGATTAACAGGAAAAAGCAAAAAATTTCAGAATTGCACCTTGCAATGTGGAGATATTACTGTTTGTGCATTTACAATATTCATTGATTTTTGCCATTGAAAAACATGTTTTTCATATACCAGAAATGTTTGAAGCTACTGACTGAATGAAAGGAGCTGGCATCTCACTCTCTTTGAATCTTCTTTATCATGCTAGGATTAGCAGGAAAAAGCAAAAAATTTCAGAATTGCACCTTGCAATGTGGAGATATTACTGTTTGTGCATTTACAATATTCATTGATTTTTGCCATTGAAAAACATGTTTTTCATATACCAGAAATGTTTGAAGCTACTGACTGAATGAAAGGAGCTGGCATCTCACTCTCTTTGAATCTTCTTTATCATGCTAGGATTAACAGGAAAAAGCAAAAAATTTCAGAATTGCACCTTGCAATGTGGAGATATTACTGTTTGTGCATTTACAATATTCATTGATTTTTGCCATTGAAAAACGTCCAGAAATGTTTGAAGCTACTGACTGAATGAAAGGAGCTGGCATCTCACTCTCTTTGAATCTTCTTTATCATGCTAGGATTAGCAGGAAAAAGCAAAAAATTTCAGAATTGCACCTTCTAATGTGGAGATATTACTGTTTGTGCATTTACAATATTCATTGATTTTTGCCATTGAAAAACATGTTTTTCATATACCAGAAATGTTTGAAGCTACTGACTGAATGAAAGGAGCTGGCATCTCAGTCTCTTTGAATCTTCTTTATCATGCTAGTATTAACAGGAAAAAGCAAAAAATTTCAGAAATTGCACCTTGCAATGTGGAGATATTACTGTTTGTGCATTTACAATATTCATTGATTTTTGCCATTGAAAAACATGTTTTTCATATACCAGAAATGTTTGAAGCTACTGACTGAATGAAAGGAGCTGGCATCTCACTCTCTTTGAATCTTCTTTATCATGCTAGGATTAACAGGAAAAAGCAAAAAATTTCAGAATTGCACCTTGCAATGTGGAGATATTACTGTTTGTGCATTTACAATATTCATTGATTTTTGCCATTGAAAAACGTCCAGAAATGTTTGAAGCTACTGACTGAATGAAAGGAGCTGGCATCTCACTCTCTTTGAATCTTCTTTATCATGCTAGGATTAGCAGGAAAAAGCAAAAAATTTCAGAATTGCACCTTGCAATGTGGAGATATTACTGTTTGTGCATTTACAATATTCATTGATTTTTGCCATTGAAAAACATGTTTTTCATATACCAGAAATGTTTGAAGCTACTGACTGAATGAAAGGAGCTGGCATCTCACTCTCTTTGAATCTTCTTTATCATGCTAGGATTAGCAGGAAAAAGCAAAAAATTTCAGAATTGCACCTTGCAATGTGGAGATATTACTGTTTGTGCATTTACAATATTCATTGATTTTTGCCATTGAAAAACATGTTTTTCATATACCAGAAATGTTTGAAGCTACTGACTGAATGAAAGGAGCTGGCATCTCACTCTCTTTGAATCTTCTTTATCATGCTAGGATTAACAGGAAAAAGCAAAAAATTTCAGAATTGCACCTTGCAATGTGGAGATATTACTGTTTGTGCATTTACAATATTCATTGATTTTTGCCATTGAAAAACATGTTTTTCATATACCAGAAATGTTTGAAGCTACTGACTGAATGAAAGGAGCTGGCATCTCACTCTCTTTGAATCTTCTTTATCATGCTAGGATTAGCAGGAAAAAGCAAAAAATATCAGAATTGCACCTTGCAATGTGGAGATATTACTGTTTGTGCATTTACAATATTCATTGATTTTTGCCATTGAAAAACATGTTTTTCATATACCAGAAATGTTTGAAGCTACTGACTGAATGAAAGGAGCTGGCATCTCACTCTCTTTGAATCTTCTTTATCATGCTAGGATTAACAGGAAAAAGCAAAAAATTTCAGAATTGCACCTTGCAATGTGGAGATATTACTGTTTGTGCATTTACAATATTCATTGATTTTTGCCATTGAAAAACGTCCAGAAATGTTTGAAGCTACTGACTGAATGAAAGGAGCTGGCATCTCACTCTCTTTGAATCTTCTTTATCATGCTAGGATTAGCAGGAAAAAGCAAAAAATTTCAGAATTGCACCTTGCAATGTTGAGATATTACTGTTTGTGCATTTACAATATTCATTGATTTTTGCCATTGAAAAACATGTTTTTCATATACCAGAAATGTTTGAAGCTACTGACTGAATGAAAGGAGCTGGCATCTCACTCTTTGAATCTTCTTTATCATGCTAGGATTAGCAGGAAAAAGCAAAAAATTTCAGAATTGCACCTTGCATTGTGGAGATATTACTGTTTGTGCATTTACAATATTCATTGATTTTTGCCATTGAAAAACATGTTTTTCATATACCAGAAATGTTTGAAGCTACTGACTGAATGAAAGGAGCTGGCATCTCACTCTCTTTGAATCTTCTTTATCATGCTAGGATTAACAGGAAAAAGCAAAAAATTTCAGAATTGCACCTTGCAATGTGGAGATATTACTGTTTGTGCATTTACAATATTCATTGATTTTTGCCATTGAAAAACGTCCAGAAATGTTTGAAGCTACTGACTGAATGAAAGGAGCTGGCATCTCACTCTCTTTGAATCTTCTTTATCATGCTAGGATTAGCAGGAAAAAGCAAAAAATTTCAGAATTGCACCTTGCAATGTGGAGATATTACTGTTTGTGCATTTACAATATTCATTGATTTTTGCCATTGAAAAACATGTTTTTCATATACCAGAAATGTTTGAAGCTACTGACTGAATGAAAGGAGCTGGCATCTCACTCTCTTTGAATCTTCTTTACCATGCTAGGATTAGCAGGAAAAAGCAAAAAATTTCAGAATTGCACCTTGCAATGTGGAGATATTACTGTTTGTGCATTTACAATATTCATTGATTTTTGCCATTGAAAAACATGTTTTTCATATACCAGAAATGTTTGAAGCTACTGACTGAATGAAAGGAGCTGGCATCTCACTCTCTTTGAATCTTCTTTATCATGCTAGGATTAACAGGAAAAAGCAAAAAATTTCAGAATTGCACCTTGCAATGTGGAGATATTACTGTTTGTGCATTTACAATATTCATTGATTTTTGCCATTGAAAAACGTCCAGAAATGTTTGAAGCTACTGACTGAATGAAAGGAGCTGGCATCTCACTCTCTTTGAATCTTCTTTATCATGCTAGGATTAGCAGGAAAAAGCAAAAAATTTCAGAATTACACCTTGCAATGTGGAGATATTACTGTTTGTGCATTTACAATATTCATTGATTTTTGCCATTGAAAAACATCATGTTATTCATATACCAGAAATGTTTGAAGCTACTGACTGAATGAAAGGAGCTGGCATCTCACTCTCTTTGAATCTTCTTTATCATGCTAGGATTAGCTGGAAAAAGCAAAAAATTTCCGAATTGCACCTTGCAATGTGGAGATATTACTGTTTGTGCATTTACAATATTCATTGATTTTTGCCATTGAAAAACATGTTTTTCATATACCAGAAATGTTTGAAGCTACTGACTGAATGAAAGGAGCTGGCATCTCACTCTCTTTGAATCTTCTTTATCATGCTAGGATTAGCAGGAAAAAGCAAAAAATTTCAGAATTGCACCTTGCAATGTGGAGATATTACTGTTTGTGCATTTACAATATTCATTGATTTTTGCCATTGAAAAACATGTTTTTCATATACCAGAAATGTTTGAAGCTACTGACTGAATGAAAGGAGCTGGCATCTCACTCTCTTTGAATCTTCTTTATCATGCTAGGATTAACAGGAAAAAGCAAAAAATTTCAGAATTGCACCTTACAATGTGGAGATATTACTGTTTGTGCATTTACAATATTCATTGATTTTTGCCATTGAAAAACGTCCAGAAATGTTTGAAGCTACTGACTGAATGAAAGGAGCTGGCATCTCACTCTCTTTGAATCTTCTTTATCATGCTAGGATTAGCAGGAAAAAGCAAAAAATTTCAGAATTGCACCTTGCAATGTGGAGATATTACTGTTTGTGCATTTACAATATTCATTGATTTTTGCCATTGAAAAACATGTTTTTCATATACCAGAAATGTTTGAAGCTACTGACTGAATGAAAGGAGCTGGCATCTCACTCTCTTTGAATCTTCTTTATCATGCTAGGATTAGCAGGAAAAGCAAAAAATTTCAGAATTGCACCTTGCAATGTGGAGATATTACTGTTTGTGCATTTACAATATTCATTGATTTTTGCCATTGAAAAACATGTTATTCATATACCAGAAATGTTTGAAGCTACTGACTGAATGAAAGGAGCTGGCATCTCACTCTCTTTGAATCTTCTTTATCATGCTAGGATTAACAGGAAAAAGCAAAAAATTTCAGAATTGCACCTTGCAATGTGGAGATATTACTGTTTGTGCATTTACAATATTCATTGATTTTTGCCATTGAAAAACGTCCAGAAATGTTTGAAGCTACTGACTGAATGAAAGGAGCTGGCATCTCACTCTCTTTGAATCTTCTTTATCATGCTAGGATTAGCAGGAAAAAGCAAAAAATTTCAGAATTGCACCTTGCAATGTGGAGATATTACTGTTTGTGCATTTACAATATTCATTGATTTTTGCCATTGAAAAACATGTTTTTCATATACCAGAAATGTTTGAAGATACTGACTGAATGAAAGGAGCTGGCATCTCACTCTTTGAATCTTCTTTATCATGCTAGGATTAGCAGGAAAAAGCAAAAAATTTCAGAATTGCACCTTGCAATGTGGAGATATTACTGTTTGTGCATTTACAATATTCATTGATTTTTGCCATTGAAAAACATGTTTTTCATATACCAGAAATGTTTGAAGCTACTGACTGAATGAAAGGAGCTGGCATCTCACTCTCTTTGAATCTTCTTTATCATGCTAGGATTAACAGGAAAAAGCAAAAAATTTCAGAATTGCACCTTGCAATGTGGAGATATTACTGTTTGTGCATTTACAATATTCATTGATTTTTGCCATTGCAAAAACGTCCAGAAATGTTTGAAGCTACTGACTGAATGAAAGGAGCTGGCATCTCACTCTCTTTGAATCTTCTTTATCATGCTAGGATTAGCAGGAAAAAGCAAAAAATTTCAGAATTGCACCTTGCAATGTGGAGATATTACTGTTTGTGCATTTACAATATTCATTGATTTTTGCCATTGAAAAACATGTTTTTCATATACCAGAAATGTTTGAAGCTACTGACTGAATGAAAGGAGCTGGCATCTCACTCTCTTTGAATCTTCTTTATCATGCTAGGATTAGCAGGAAAAAGCAAAAAATTTCAGAATTGCACCTTGCAATGTGGAGATATTACTGTTTGTGCATTTACAATATTCATTGATTTTTGCCATTGAAAAACATGTTTTTCATATACCAGAAATGTTTGAAGCTACTGACTGAATGAAAGGAGCTGGCATCTCACTCTCTTTGAATCTTCTTTATCATGCTAGGATTAACAGGAAAAAGCAAAAAATTTCAGAATTGCACCTTGCAATGTGGAGATATTACTGTTTGTGCATTTACAATATTCATTGATTTTTGCCATTGAAAAACATCATGTTATTCATATACCAGAAATGTTTGAAGCTACTGACTGAATGAAAGGAGCTGGCATCTCACTCTCTTTGAATCTTCTTTATCATGCTAGGATTAGCTGGAAAAAGCAAAAAATTTCCGAATTGCACCTTGCAATGTGGAGATATTACTGTTTGTGCATTTACAATATTCATTGATTTTTGCCATTGAAAAACATGTTTTTCATATACCAGAAATGTTTGAAGCTACTGACTGAATGAAAGGAGCTGGCATCTCACTCTCTTTGAATCTTCTTTATCATGCTAGGATTAGCAGGAAAAAGCAAAAAATTTCAGAATTGCACCTTGCAATGTGGAGATATTACTGTTTGTGCATTTACAATATTCATTGATTTTTGCCATTGAAAAACATCATGTTATTCATATACCAGAAATGTTTGAAGCTACTGACTGAATGAAAGGAGCTGGCATCTCACTCTCTTTGAATCTTCTTTATCATGCTAGGATTAACAGGAAAAAGCAAAAAATTTCAGAATTGCACCTTGCAATGTGGAGATATTACTGTTTGTGCATTTACAATATTCATTGATTTTTGCCATTGAAAAACGTCCAGAAATGTTTGAAGCTACTGACTGAATGAAAGGAGATGGCATCTCACTCTCTTTGAATCTTCTTTATCATGCTAGGATTAGCAGGAAAAAGCAAAAAATTTCAGAATTGCACCTTGCAATGTGGAGATATTACTGTTTGTGCATTTACAATATTCATTGATTTTTGCCATTGAAAAACATGTTTTTCATATACCAGAAATGTTTGAAGCTACTGACTGAATGAAAGGAGCTGGCATCTCACTCTCTTTGAATCTTCTTTATCATGCTAGGATTAGCAGGAAAAAGCAAAAAATTTCAGAATTGCACCTTGCAATGTGGAGATATTACTGTTTGTGCATTTACAATATTCATTGATTTTTGCCATTGAAAAACATGTTTTTCATATACCAGAAATGTTTGAAGCTACTGACTGAATGAAAGGAGCTGGCATCTCACTCTCTTTGAATCTTCTTTATCATGCTAGGATTAACAGGAAAAAGCAAAAAATTTCAGAATTGCACCTTGCAATGTGGAGATATTACTGTTTGTGCATTTACAATATTCATTGATTTTTGCCATTGAAAAACATGTTTTTCATATACCAGAAATGTTTGAAGCTACTGACTGAATGAAAGGAGCTGGCATCTCACTCTCTTTGAATCTTCTTTATCATGCTAGGATTAGCAGGAAAAAGCAAAGAATTTCCGAATTGCACCTTGCAATGTCGAGATATTACTGTTTGTGCATTTACAATATTCATTGATTTTTGCCATTGAAAAACGTCCAGAAATGTTTGAAGCTACTGACTGAATGAAAGGAGCTGGCATCTCACTCTCTTTGAATCTTCTTTATCATGCTAGGATTAGCAGGAAAAAGCAAAAAATTTCAGAATTGCACCTTGCAATGTGGAGATATTACTGTTTGTGCATTTACAATATTCATTGATTTTTGCCATTGAAAAACATGTTTTTCATATACCAGAAATGTTTGAAGCTACTGACTGAATGAAAGGAGCTGGCATCTCACTCTCTTTGAATCTTCTTTATCATGCTAGGATTAGCAGGAAAAAGCAAAGAATTTCCGAATTGCACCTTGCAATGTGGAGATATTACTGTTTGTGCATTTACAATATTCATTGATTTTTGCCATTGAAAAACATGTTTTTCATATACCAGAAATGTTTGAAGCTACTGACTGAATGAAAGGAGCTGGCATCTCACTCTCTTTGAATCTTCTTTATCATGCTAGGATTAGCAGGAAAAAGCAAAAAATTTCAGAATTGCACCTTGCAATGTGGAGATATTACTGTTTGTGCATTTACAATATTCATTGATTTTTGCCATTGAAAAACATGTTTTTCATATACCAGAAATGTTTGAAGCTACTGACTGAATGAAAGGAGCTGGCATCTCACTCTCTTTGAATCTTCTTTATCATGCTAGGATTAACAGGAAAAAGCAAAAAATTTCAGAATTGCACCTTGCAATGTGGAGATATTACTGTTTGTGCATTTACAATATTCATTGATTTTTGCCATTGAAAAACGTCCAGAAATGTTTGAAGCTACTGACTGAATGAAAGGAGCTGGCATCTCACTCTCTTTGAATCTTCTTTATCATGCTAGGATTAGCAGGAAAAAGCAAAAAATTTCAGAATTGCACCTTGCAATGTGGAGATATTACTGTTTGTGCATTTACAATATTCATTGATTTTTGCCATTGAAAAACATGTTTTTCATATACAAGAAATGTTTGAAGCTACTGACTGAATGAAAGGAGCTGGCATCTCACTCTCTTTGAATCTTCTTTATCATGCTAGGATTAGCAGGAAAAAGCAAAAAATTTCAGAATTGCACCTTGCAATGTGGAGATATTACTGTTTGTGCATTTACAATATTCATTGATTTTTGCCATTGAAAAACATGTTTTTCATATACCAGAAATGTTTGAAGCTACTGACTGAATGAAAGGAGCTGGCATCTCACTCTCTTTGAATCTTCTTTATCATGCTAGGATTAACAGGAAAAAGCAAAAAATTTCAGAATTGCACCTTGCAATGTGGAGATATTACTGTTTGTGCATTTACAATATTCATTGATTTTTGCCATTGAAAAACGTCCAGAAATGTTTGAAGCTACTGACTGAATGAAAGGAGCTGGCATCTCACTCTCTTTGAATCTTCTTTATCATGCTAGGATTAGCAGGAAAAAGCAAAAAATTTCAGAATTGCACCTTGCAATGTGGAGATATTACTGTTTGTGCATTTACAATATTCATTGATTTTTGCCATTGAAAAACATGTTTTTCATATACCAGAAATGTTTGAAGCTACTGACTGAATGAAAGGAGCTGGCATCTCACTCTCTTTGAATCTTCTTTATCATGCTAGGATTAGCAGGAAAAAGCAAAAAATTTCAGAATTGCACCTTGAAATGTGGAGATATTACTGTTTGTGCATTTACAATATTCATTGATTTTTGCCATTGAAAAACATGTTTTTCATATACCAGAAATGTTTGAAGCTACTGACTGAATGAAAGGAGCTGGCATCTCACTCTCTTTGAATCTTCTTTATCATGCTAGGATTAACAGGAAAAAGCAAAAAATTTCAGAATTGCACCTTGCAATGTGGAGATATTACTGTTTGTGCATTTACAATATTCATTGATTTTTGCCATTGAAAAACGTCCAGAAATGTTTGAAGCTACTGACTGAATGAAAGGAGCTGGCATCTCACTCTCTTTGAATCTTCTTTATCATGCTAGGATTAGCAGGAAAAAGCAAAAAATTTCAGAATTGCACCTTGCAATGTGGAGATATTACTGTTTGTGCATTTACAATATTCATTGATTTTTGCCATTGAAAAACATGTTTTTCATATACCAGAAATGTTTGAAGCTACTGACTGAATGAAAGGAGCTGGCATCTCACTCTTTGAATCTTCTTTATCATGCTAGGATTAGCAGGAAAAAGCAAAAAATTTCAGAATTGCACCTTGCAATGTGGAGATATTACTGTTTGTGCATTTACAATATTCATTGATTTTTGCCATTGAAAAACATGTTTTTCATATACCAGAAATGTTTGAAGCTACTGACTGAATGAAAGGAGCTGGCATCTCACTCTCTTTGAATCTTCTTTATCATGCTAGGATTAACAGGAAAAAGCAAAAAATTTCAGAATTGCACCTTGCAAGGTGGAGATATTACTGTTTGTGCATTTACAATATTCATTGATTTTTGCCATTGAAAAACATGTTTTTCATATACCAGAAATGTTTGAAGCTACTGACTGAATGAAAGGAGCTGGCATCTCACTCTCTTTGAATCTTCTTTATCATGCTAGGATTAACAGGAAAAAGCAAAAAATTTCAGAATTGCACCTTGCAATGTGGAGATATTACTGTTTGTGCATTTACAATATTCATTGATTTTTGCCATTGAAAAACGTCCAGAAATGTTTGAAGCTACTGACTGAATGAAAGGAGCCGGCATCTCACTCTCTTTGAATCTTCTTTATCATGCTAGGATTAGCAGGAAAAAGCAAAAAATTTCAGAATTGCACCTTGCAATGTGGAGATATTACTGTTTGTGCATTTACAATATTCATTGATTTTTGCCATTGAAAAACATGTTTTTCATATACCAGAAATGTTTGAAGCTACTGACTGAATGAAAGGAGCTGGCATCTCACTCTCTTTGAATCTTCTTTATCATGCTAGGATTAGCAGGAAAAAGCAAAAAATTTCAGAATTGCACCTTGCAATGTGGAGATATTACTGTTTGTGCATTTACAATATTCATTGATTTTTGCCATTGAAAAACATGTTTTTCATATACCAGAAATGTTTGAAGCTACTGACTGAATGAAAGGAGCTGGCATCTCACTCTCTTTGAATCTTCTTTATCATGCTAGGATTAGCAGGAAAAAGCAAAAAATTTCAGAATTGCACCTTGCAATGTGGAGATATTACTGTTTGTGCATTTACAATATTCATTGATTTTTGCCATTGAAAAACATGTTTTTCATATACCAGAAATGTTTGAAGCTACTGACTGAATGAAAGGAGCTGGCATCTCACTCTCTTTGAAACTTCTTTATCATGCTAGGATTAACAGGAAAAAGCAAAAAATTTCAGAATTGCACCTTGCAATGTGGAGATATTACTGTTTGTGCATTTACAATATTCATTGATTTTTGCCATTGAAAAACGTCCAGAAATGTTTGAAGCTACTGACTGAATGAAAGGAGCTGGCATCTCACTCTCTTTGAATCTTCTTTATCATGCTAGGATTAGCAGGAAAAAGCAAAAAATTTCAGAATTGCACCTTGCAATGTGGAGATATTACTGTTTGTGCATTTACAATATTCATTGATTTTTGCCATTGAAAAACATCATGTTATTCATATACCAGAAATGTTTGAAGCTACTGACTGAATGAAAGGAGCTGGCATCTCACTCTCTTTGAATCTTCTTTATCATGCTAGGATTAGCAGGAAAAAGCAAAGAATTTCCGAATTGCACCTTGCAATGTGGAGATATTACTGTTTGTGCATTTACAATATTCATTGATTTTTGCCATTGAAAAACATGTTTTTCATATACCAGAAATGTTTGAAGCTACTGACTGAATGAAAGGAGCTGGCATCTCACTCTCTTTGAATCTTCTTTATCATGCTAGGATTAGCAGGAAAAAGCAAAAAATTTCAGAATTGCACCTTGCAATGTGGAGATATTACTGTTTGTGCATTTACAATATTCATTGATTTTTGCCATTGAAAAACATGTTTTTCATATACCAGAAATGTTTGAAGCTACTGACTGAATGAAAGGAGCTGGCATCTCACTCTTTGAATCTTCTTTATCATGCTAGGATTAGCAGGAAAAAGCAAAAAATTTCAGAATTGCACCTTGCAATGTGGAGATATTACTGTTTGTGCATTTACAATATTCATTGATTTTTGCCATTGAAAAACATGTTTTTCATATACCAGAAATGTTTGAAGCTACTGACTGAATGAAAGGAGCTGGCATCTCACTCTCTTTGAATCTTCTTTATCATGCTAGGATTAACAGGAAAAAGCAAAAAATTTCAGAATTGCACCTTGCAATGTGGAGATATTACTGTTTGTGCATTTACAATATTCATTGATTTTTGCCATTGAAAAACATGTTTTTCATATACCAGAAATGTTTGAAGCTACTGACTGAATGAAAGGAGCTGGCATCTCACTCTCTTTGAATCTTCTTTATCATGCTAGGATTAACAGGAAAAAGCAAAAAATTTCAGAATTGCACCTTGCAATGTGGAGATATTACTGTTTGTGCATTTACAATATTCATTGATTTTTGCCATTGAAAAACGTCCAGAAATGTTTGAAGCTACTGACTGAATGAAAGGAGCTGGCATCTCACTCTCTTTGAATCTTCTTTATCATGCTAGGATTAGCAGGAAAAAGCAAAAAATTTCAGAATTGCACCTTGCAATGTGGAGATATTACTGTTTGTGCATTTACAATATTCATTGATTTTTGCCATTGAAAAACATGTTTTTCATATTCCAGAAATGTTTGAAGCTACTGACTGAATGAAAGGAGCTGGCATCTCACTCTCTTTGAATCTTCTTTATCATGCTAGGATTTACAGGAAAAAGCAAAAAATTTCAGAATTGCACCTTGCAATGTGGAGATATTACTGTTTGTGCATTTACAATATTCATTGATTTTTGCCATTGAAAAACATGTTTTTCATATACCAGAAATGTTTGAAGCTACTGACTGAATGAAAGGAGCTGGCATCTCACTCTCTTTGAATCTTCTTTATCATGCTAGGATTAACAGGAAAAAGCAAAAAATTTCAGAATTGCACCTTGCAATGTGGAGATATTACTGTTTGTGCATTTACAATATTCATTGATTTTTGCCATTGAAAAACGTCCAGAAATGTTTGAAGCTACTGACTGAATGAAAGGAGCTGGCATCTCACTCTCTTTGAATCTTCTTTATCATGCTAGGATTAGCAGGAAAAAGCAAAAAATTTCAGAATTGCACCTTGCAATGTGGAGATATTACTGTTTGTGCATTTACAATATTCATTGATTTTTGCCATTGAAAAACATGTTTTTCATATACCAGAAATGTTTGAAGCTACTGACTGAATGAAAGGAGCTGGCATCTCACTCTCTTTGAATCTTCTTTATCATGCTAGGATTAGCAGGAAAAAGCAAAAAATTTCAGAATTGCACCTTGCAATGTGGAGATATTACTGTTTGTGCATTTACAATATTCATTGATTTTTGCCATTGAAAAACATGTTTTTCATATACCAGAAATGTTTGAAGCTACTGACTGAATGAAAGGAGCTGGCATCTCACTCTCTTTGAATCTTCTTTATCATGCTAGGATTAGCAGGAAAAGCAAAAAATTTCAGAATTGCACCTTGCAATGTGGAGATATTACTGTTTGTGCATTTACAATATTCATTGATTTTTGCCATTGAAAAACATGTTTTTCATATACCAGAAATGTTTGAAGCTACTGACTGAATGAAAGGAGCTGGCATCTCACTCTCTTTGAATCTTCTTTATCATGCTAGGATTAACAGGAAAAAGCAAAAAATTTCAGAATTGCACCTTGCAATGTGGAGATATTACTGTTTGTGCATTTACAATATTCATTGATTTTTGCCATTGAAAAACGTCCAGAAATGTTTGAAGCTACTGACTGAATGAAAGGAGCTGGCAGCTCACTCTCTTTGAATCTTCTTTATCATGCTAGGATTAGCAGGAAAAAGCAAAAAATTTCAGAATTGCACCTTGCAATGTGGAGATATTACTGTTTGTGCATTTACAATATTCATTGATTTTTGCCATTGAAAAACATGTTTTTCATATACCAGAAATGTTTGAAGCTACTGACTGAATGAAAGGAGCTGGCATCTCACTCTCTTTGAATCTTCTTTATCATGCTAGGATTAGCAGGAAAAAGCAAAAAATTTCAGAATTGCACCTTGCAATGTGGAGATATTACTGTTTGTGCATTTACAATATTCATTGATTTTTGCCATTGAAAAACATGTTTTTCATATACCAGAAATGTTTGAAGCTACTGACTGAATGAAAGGAGCTGGCATCTCACTCTCTTTGAAACTTCTTTATCATGCTAGGATTAACAGGAAAAAGCAAAAAATTTCAGAATTGCACCTTGCAATGTGGAGATATTACTGTTTGTGCATTTACAATATTCATTGATTTTTGCCATTGAAAAACGTCCAGAAATGTTTGAAGCTAATGACTGAATGAAAGGAGCTGGCATCTCACTCTCTTTGAATCTTCTTTATCATGCTAGGATTAGCAGGAAAAAGCAAAAAATTTCAGAATTGCACCTTGCAATGTGGAGATATTACTGTTTGTGCATTTACAATATTCATTGATTTTTGCCATTGAAAAACATCATGTTATTCATATACCAGAAATGTTTGAAGCTACTGACTGAATGAAAGGAGCTGGCATCTCACTCTCTTTGAATCTTCTTTATCATGCTAGGATTAGCAGGAAAAAGCAAAGAATTTCCGAATTGCACCTTGCAATGTGGAGATATTACTGTTTGTGCATTTACAATATTCATTGATTTTTGCCATTGAAAAACATGTTTTTCATATACCAGAAATGTTTGAAGCTACTGACTGAATGAAAGGAGCTGGCATCTCACTCTCTTTGAATCTTCTTTATCATGCTAGGATTAGCAGGAAAAAGCAAAAAATTTCAGAATTGCACCTTGCAATGTGGAGATATTACTGTTTGTGCATTTACAATATTCATTGATTTTTGCCATTGAAAAACATGTTTTTCATATACCAGAAATGTTTGAAGCTACTGACTGAATGAAAGGAGCTGGCATCTCACTCTTTGAATCTTCTTTATCATGCTAGGATTAGCAGGAAAAAGCAAAAAATTTCAGAATTGCACCTTGCAATGTGGAGATATTACTGTTTGTGCATTTACAATATTCATTGATTTTTGCCATTGAAAAACATGTTTTTCATATACCAGAAATGTTTGAAGCTACTGACTGAATGAAAGGAGCTGGCATCTCACTCTCTTTGAATCTTCTTTATCATGCTAGGATTAACAGGAAAAAGCAAAAAATTTCAGAATTGCACCTTGCAATGTGGAGATATTACTGTTTGTGCATTTACAATATTCATTGATTTTTGCCATTGAAAAACATGTTTTTCATATACCAGAAATGTTTGAAGCTACTGACTGAATGAAAGGAGCTGGCATCTCACTCTCTTTGAATCTTCTTTATCATGCTAGGATTAACAGGAAAAAGCAAAAAATTTCAGAATTGCACCTTGCAATGTGGAGATATTACTGTTTGTGCATTTACAATATTCATTGATTTTTGCCATTGAAAAACGTCCAGAAATGTTTGAAGCTACTGACTGAATGAAAGGAGCTGGCATCTCACTCTCTTTGAATCTTCTTTATCATGCTAGGATTAGCAGGAAAAAGCAAAAAATTTCAGAATTGCACCTTGCAATGTGGAGATATTACTGTTTGTGCATTTACAATATTCATTGATTTTTGCCATTGAAAAACATGTTTTTCATATACCAGAAATGTTTGAAGCTACTGACTGAATGAAAGGAGCTGGCATCTCACTCTCTTTGAATCTTCTTTATCATGCTAGGATTTACAGGAAAAAGCAAAAAATTTCAGAATTGCACCTTGCAATGTGGAGATATTACTGTTTGTGCATTTACAATATTCATTGATTTTTGCCATTGAAAAACATGTTTTTCATATAC